>NW_010533927.1:10745-52815 GCF_000687285.1 Phaethon lepturus
GCGCCGGAGCAGGGGGATGCCCGAAGGAGGCCGTGACCCCGTGGGCAGCCCACGTTGGAGCCGGCTCCTGGCAGGGCCTGTGGCCCCGTGGGGAGAGAGAGGAGCCCCGGCTGGAGCAGGGTTGTTGGCAGGACCTGGGACCCCGCGGGGGACCCAGGCTGGAGCAGCTCGTGAAGAACTGCAGCCCATGGGAAGGACTCACATTGGAGAAGTTGGTGGAGGACTGTCTCCTGTGGGAGGGACCTCACACTGGAGCAGAGGAGGAGTGTGAGGAGTCCTGCCCCTGAGGAGGAAGGAGCGGCAGAGACAGCGTGTGATGAACTGACCACAACCCCCATTGCTCATCTCCCTGCGTCACTCGGGGGGAGGACTTAGAGGAAAATTGGGAATGATGTTGAACCCTGAAAACAGGGAGGGTTGAGGGGAAGGTGTTTTAAGATTTGGTTGTATTTCTCATGATCCTGCTCTGATTTGATTCCTAATAAATTAAATTAATCTTTCCCCAAGTTGAGTCTGTTTTGCCCATGATGGTAACTGGTGAGTGATCTCTCCCTGTCTTTACCTTGACCCACAAGCTTCTTGTTATACTTTCTCTCCCCTGTCCAGGTGAGAAGGGAAGTGATAGAGCAGCTTTGGTGGGCACCTAGAGTTTAGCCAGGGTCAACACACCACAGTACTTCTGAAACCTGATTTGGGTAGTATCTATAGACCAGATCTGTAAATTGCTTGCACTTGATCAGAATATTTTTTCTCTATCTTCCTAATTTACCAAAGTAGAATTAGAGTAATTAGATAAAAATCAGGGAAATTAGATTTAAACTCCAAAATCTCTGTTCAGCTTTGTGTTTAGTCTTGAGTGTATTTTGGTTGATGAGAGCACATTTATTCAGACTAGCGTGAAACCTGCAGGATCAGCTTTCTACAGGAGTGGGGTCTGGGGAGGGTGGTGTGATATTTGTATGTAAGCAGGGAAACGATCACCAGGCTGAGCAGGGAGCCTTTGGTGATAACACGTGGCTAACCCAAGTCACCTTCCTCTCTCAGGTGAATGGTGCTGAAGAACAAACTCACCAAGATGGCAAAAAAGGTGAAGAGTATAAGGGTGAAAAAGAGCAAGGCAGAACTTCAGAAGGATGGAGCAAAAGGGTAAAAGACCTGGACATAAAGTGGAATCAAGAGTAAGTGATATTGGTGGTTCCAAGAACACAGGAAAAAGGAGTTTTGATGAGTAGAACATGAGAGGAAGGTCAAAAATATTAATCATGGTGACAGTTTGAATCATATTTTCAGATTACGTTCCTGCACGTTCTCGCAGGGTGATTTCTTTCTGAGCTGTCTTTTCTCTTTCCTCCTCTCTTGCTCTCAGATAAGCTCAGCTGGAAGAGTTGAGAATGAACAGTCAGTGAGATGAAACTGGAAGAACTGTGAAGTTACAGCCAGTAAAATTACAAATGAAAAACTATATGCCAGCACAGTATATATAATATCCTCAGAGAAATTGTCCATTAATACAGAAAGATCAGCATCTGCAGAATAGTTTTCTGCACATTTATCTCAATTCTTTATCATTTTTTCTGTTCTGCTGCTCACAAGAAATGAACCTCAGTAACTGCAACTTTTGCTGTGGAAGGATTTTTAAGTAGTCATTCCTTGAAAAGGGAAAATAGTATTGACAAGGAATGAATCTTAGTGATTGTGGTTCATGCAAGAACTGACTTCCATAATACTTCAAAGCTCCACAAAACTTTTCATAGGTCTTTTCAGTGTCCTGCTTGTCAAAGTATTCTCTATAGTGAGATGAAGCTAAGATGATTATATCTCACTGAGACTCCGAAGCCAAAGTGACCTTTGATCTATTTTTATTGTTCAACAGATTTTATTAATTTATTTTTTAAAGAACTGACTTAGTTGCATGACATAAAATTGGCAATAAAGATTTGCTCCAGATAACCTGGAACACAGATTATTTTTGCCTCTCTCTTTCCAATTGCAGTCAGTGACATTGTAAGAAATAGATAAGCCCAACCACTTAACACATGGCTCTGTGGCTGATGTAACCACCACAGTTTTGGTTTTTTTGGTAATGGGATGGTCTACACGGCACCAGTCTTGCTGGCATTGAATAGGATCCACCTTTTTCAAAGGAGGAAGAGAGTCTTTGCTCGCAAGCTAGCAGGGCTTATTGACTTATCTTTAAACTAGACTTGGCAGGAGAGGGGGATAATATTAGGCTTGCCTGTGACAAACTGTGGGATGACATGCCAAGGTTAGAGGGACGGGGTACTGTTGCTCTGAGACATGATGGCTACACTGCAGCACACTTGAAGCCTTATGGAGATCAGCTATCAAAGGCTACAAGCTGTTCAGAAGATACAAGAGAGGAAGGAAGGGCAGAGGCGTTGCCTTCTACATCAAGAAATGGATAGAGTGTGAAGAGCTGTCTCTAAAGAATAACCATGAGCAAGCTGAAAGCTTATGGGTAAGAATCAGAGACTGAGGCAGCAAAAGAAACCTTGTGGCTGGTGTCTACCATGGGCTGCCCAATTGCTGACGAAGTGTTCTTACTCCAGCTAGATGAGGCATCGTGCTTGCAGGCTCTCGTCCTGCTGGCTGACTTCAGCTGCCCTGACATCTGCTGGAAAAGTAGCACAGTGAGGGGTAAGCTATCCAGGAGACTCCTGGAGTGCACTGAGGATAAATTCCTAAACCAGGTAATAGACAGCCCTACCTTGATGTGTTGGTCACCAACGCAAATGAGCTAATCGGCGATGTCAAGACTGGAGGTAGCCTGGGCTGTCATGACCATGCATTGGTGGAATTCACAGTCCTGAGGGATATGGGGCAGATGAAAAGTCAGGACCCTGAATTTTAGGAAAGCAAACTTCCAGCTGTTCAAGGAGTTAGTCAATAGGACCTCCTGGGAAACTGCCCTCAAGGACAAGGGAGCATAACAGCGCTGGCATATCTTTAAGGATGCTTTCCATAAAGTGCAAGAGCTCTTGATCCCCAGGTGTAAGAAACCAGGAAAGGAAGGCAAGAGGTGGCTGAGTGGAGCCCTGCTGGTCAAACTAAAGGGCAAGAAGGAAATGCCCAGACCGTGGCAGCAGGGACAGGTATCCCAAGATGAGTACGGGGATGCTGCCCGGTTGTGTAGGGATGAGGTCAGGAAGGCCAAGGCACAGCTGGAGCTGAACTTGTCAAGGGATGCAAAGAATAATAAGAAGGGCTTCTACAGGTATGTCAGCCAGAAAAGGAAGGTCAAAGAAAGCGTACCCTCCTTGATGAACAAGACTGGCAGACTGGTAACAAAGGATGAGGAGAAGGCTAAGGTACTCAATGACTTCTTTGCCTCCGTCTTCACTGGCAGTGTCTCTTCCCACAGCTCTCGAGGGGATGGACTGCAAGATGGGGACTGGAGGAGCAAAGTCCTTCCTACAGTAAAAGAACATCAAGTTTGAAGACCACCTGAGGAACCTGAACATGCACAAGTCTATGGGACCTGTTGAGATGCATCCCAGAGTCCTGAGACAATTGGCTGATGTAGTTGCCAAGTCACTCTCCATGATATTTGAAAAGTGCTGGCAGTCAGGTGAAGTCCCTGGAGACTGGAAAAAGGGAAACGTTGCAGCCATTGCTAAGAAGTGTAGCAAGGGGGACCCTGGGAACTAGCGACCTGTCAGCCTCCCCTCTGTGCCTGGGAAGATCATGGAACTGCTCGATTTAGTACTTAGAACTAAAGGTATTTTAATGAATTTAAGTTTGTATAGACGCCAGTAAAAGTGAATAAAACTGTCTGCAACAGAAAGCACTACGTCAGCTAGCAATCTGCAGGATTGGTTCCTGACAGAGATTACTATTTTCCACTTTTATCAATTTCAGGTGCAAACAGATATGGGAAAAGGGTTTGAACAGTGGTCCTGTACTCTCTAGTTCCAGCAGTGCTAAACCACTGGTGCTGAAGTGGATTGGAGCTACTTTTAAAAAAATTCTGTACCATATAGAAGATGACAAAAGTTTACCATCAACTATGTAAGTCTTTAGAAGTGCCTTTGTTTTTTTTTACCAACAAAGAACTGAGAAATAAAATTGCTTGACAATACAATTTGTGTGTGGTACTTTCATACTACCACCATAAACATAGGGTAAATGCATGTTGAAGACTTCTGCAATATGCAGTGCAGAAAACAAGAAAGTACATATCTATGACCTGAAAAAATGGGGAATACTGTTAATCTGGACCAAATTTGATGGTTTTTGATTTTTTAGCCCAGGTATGAGTGCAGAGTTTTTATCTGAATATAATTTTTGCGTTTTGCTCTTCACTAGGCAGACAGTTGTTATGCTTTAGAAAAAAACGTTTATCTCTGAGAAAGTAATGCAGTCCAATATCAGAAGTATATAGATTTAAATTGGACCACAAGACAGGGACTGGAGGAGTAAAGACCCTCCCATTGTAAGAGAAGATCAGAAGCCTGAATATACATAAGTCTATGGGACCTGATGAGATGCATCTCAGCGTTGCGAGGGAATTGGCTGATATAGTTGCCAAGTCACTCTCCATGATATTTGAAAAGTACTGGCAGTCAGGTGAAGTCCCTGGAGACTGGAAAAAGGGAAACGTTGCAGCCATTGCTAAGAAGTGTAGCAAGGGGGACCCTGGGAACTAGCGACCTGTCAGCCTCCCCTCTGTGCCTGGGAAGATCATGGAACTGATCCTGCTAGAAGCTATGCTAAGGCACAGGAGGGCAGGGAGGTGACTGGAGACAGCCAGCATGGCTTCACCAAGGGCAATTCCTGCCTGACCACCTTCTATGGTGGAGTGACCACATCAGTGGACGAGGGAAGACCTACCAATGTTGTCTATCTGGACTACTGTAAGGCCTTTGACATGGTCCTCCACAACATGCTTCTCTCTAATTTGGAGAGGTAAGGATTTGCTGGGTGGACTGTTGGGTGGATGAAGAATTGGTTGGATGGTCACATCCAGAGGGTAGTGGTTGATGGGTCCATGTCCAGATGGAGATTGGTGGTGAACGGTGTCCCTCAAGGGGTTGTACTGGGACCAGTACTCTTTATATCTTCACCAGTGATATAGCGCGATTGAGTGCACCCTCTGCAAGTTTGCAGATGACACCAAGCAGAGTGGTGTGGCTGACACACCTGAGGGACGGGATGCCATCCAGAGGGACCTGGACCAGCTCAAGGAATGAGCCTGTGTGAACCTCACGAGGTTCAACATGTCCAAGTGCAGACCCCTGCACTTGGGTCGGGAAGATGGAGATTGGTGGTGAACGGTGTCCCTCAAGGGGTTGTACTGGGACCAGTACTCTTTATATCTTCACCAGTGATATAGCGCGATTGAGTGCACCCTCTGCAAGTTTGCAGATGACACCAAGCAGAGTGGTGTGGCTGACACACCTGAGGGACGGGATGCCATCCAGAGGGACCTGGACAAACTCGAGGAATGGGCCCATGTGAACTTCATGAGGTTCAACAAGGCCAGGTGCAGGGTCCTGCACCTGAGTCGGGGCAACCCCTGATATCAATACAGTCTGGGGGATGAAGGGCTTGACAGCAGCTCTGCTGAGAATGACTTTGTATTACTGGTGTATAAAGGGCTGGACATGAGCTGACAATGTGCGCTCACAGCCCAGGAGGCCGACTGTTTCCTGGGCTGCATCCAAAGCAGCGTGGCCAGCAGGTGGAGGGAGGTGTTTCTGCCCCTCTGTTCTGCTCTGGTGAGGCTCCACCTGGAGTATGGCATCCAGCTCTGGAGCCCTCAGCACAGGAAAAACATGGACCTGTTGGAGTGGGTCCAGAGGAGGCCACCAAAATGACTAGTGGATGGAACACCTCTCCTGTGAGGACAAGCTGAGAGACTTGGGGGTGTTGCGCCTGGAGAAGAGAAGGCTCCAGGGAAACCTTATTGCAGCCTTCTAGTACTTAAAGGTGGCCTCTAGGAAGGGTGGGGACAGACTTTTAGCAGCATCTATTGCAACAGGACAAGGTGTAACATTTTTAAACTGAAAGTGGGTAGACTTAGAATAGATGTAAGGCAGAAATTTTTCAGAATGAGTTTAGTGAAACACTGGCACAGGTTGCCCAGAGAGGTGGTAGATGCCCCATCCCTGGAAACATTCCCGGTCAGGTTGGACAGGGCTCTGAGCAACCTGATCGAGTTGAAGATGTCCCTGCTCATTGCAAGGAGGTTGGACCAGATGACTGTTAAGGTCCCTTCCCGTCCAAGCTACTCTTTGATGATTTTATGATTTCCCATTATAGAAAAAACAATCTTGAATTCATTCTATAATGTATTAATTCGTTACTGCAGAAGTAATCCACTGGATATAAAGAATAAGTTATGGCATTTGGAATCATTGAAATTGTTATTCTCATTATTATCAAATGTTTTGTGCAGCATACCATTAATTTAAATTCAGACATGCAAGGTACTAGTAAAATATTTTCATGACATATAGGAATATAAAGTGGCCAGATCATGAAGCCTGAAAAACAGCAATGACTTCCAAACCCTAATACTGATTAGAGATAGGCTTAATTCATTTAAATGCCATGTGGAATGCATATCACTAGTATTAGTTATTTAAAGGTCTATATAAATCACCTAGATCCTCTTTATAATCACAGGCAAGAGAAAGTGTCCAAGTGAAAAGACTTTTTAACTACTACTCTCCCTCATTAACTGCAGTGGGAACAATGAAGCTTGCTCACATTAAATGAATTGGCTGGTAGAGCCAAATGCTACATGATCTTAAGAAAAATGAACATGTGAAATATCTACCAGAAATCAGCTTAAACAGAAGATTTGGATATTTTATTCCAAGACAGTGAGATGCTACTGCAAAAGGATTGTATGATCTTTCAATCCTGGTTTTGCCAAAGGTTACAAAAGTTTGGAGTTCAAGCAGGAGTGGTCACACTGAATTCATTAAAGTGGTTGCAGAACAGCAGCGTGACAGAATAGGTGGCAACAAGGGTATAATGTACAGAATGAGTTGGGTTATCTTGGGCTGTCAGTTAAGCATAATTTATAGCAGAATGACTTGAAGTACGAATGAAAGAAAACTCAAATACTTTGTTATAAATGACTTAGTCCCAAACAGGATTCCAATTCAAATTTACAATTTATTGAGCGAATAGAGGCAAGCAAACAGCGCTGGGTGCGCCGGGAGTCTCTGCTCCACCAAGACGCACGCGGTACAGTTCCTGTTCCTGGTTTATATCCTGTCCGTTAATACATATTCATGAAGAGGCGTGTCTTCTTCCACGCATGCCCTCTTCTCCTTCTAGAATCGTCTCGAATCTTCCTCAGCGTGATCCTGTTCGCCAATACATATTCACGAATAGGCGTGTCTTCTAATACATATTAATGAACAGGCGTGTCTTCTTCAGCGCATGCCCTCTTCTCCTGCTAGAGTCTTCTCGAATCTTCCTCGGCATGGCCCCAGGATGACCCCAAACCCTATGCATGCACTTTCTTTACACAATACTATGCGGTCAGTGGTCAAACTGGTTTGAGCTGATATACCAGCAAAGTAGTTTAACTTTCTCCTGTAAAATACCCCTTTTTATGGTGCAGGAGAAATCCATAAAAGTACAGAAGATTACACTTTATCACACGAATCAGATGAAGATATTTTCACACTTTGTTCACTTTGCAAGATACCACTGCTTTAGGATTGGACAGCACATATCACTTTGCCAGAGAGGTTTTTGAGGACTTCCATCCTTCCCATCCTTTCCCTGTTGACATCCTCAGCTGCAGGTGACTAAATGTTAAAGGGAATAAACTCTCCAGAATCTAAATCTAAAGCTTTTTAACTCCCCTTGCCCAGACAGGCCACACTGGGCAACTTATTTTTAATATTAAATTATGTAGTTACAAAAATCAATTATGGAACAAGCCACCCAACCAGCAAATCTGCTTACATAAAATATAGCTTTGAAGAAGCAAATATAGAACTTTTGCCAAATGTTATTCCCTAAACTGATATTGGGAAATGCACTGCTCTTAGGTGCTCTTCTTGCTTATGCAAGGCAATTAGAATTAAATCCTAAAAAGAAATATATATTTTTGACCAGTAGAGGAAAAACTTAATCCAGTTGATTTTCCTTTACTCCCCTAAAAAAAAATGAGGGAAATGGGCACTAAATAGAACTTTGCACAATAATAGCTGCTGGGAACAGAGATTGATTGCCCTCTCAGTAATTAAAATCACATAATAAGCTCTCAGTCACCACCAATGCAATTATTCAGACTTCAGCAAGTGCACATTAAAGGCTTGGTAAAGTTTTCAGGTAACACTTGAATACAGTGCTAAGGATTCTTTCCCCCTAAAATGAATGCAATTAAAGATCTCTGAGTAGTGATTTTCTCTTGAAAAAAAAAAAAAGAAAATTAATTTGGTTCAAACAAATTTCACATTTTGTTTTGCGGGTTTTTTTTTCCAAACCAGAAAAAAAGTGAAAAATAGCCATGTGCTTATTGAAGCATTACATAGAACATGAAGAGGTTACTTGATTTTCAGACACTTTAAGTCAAGCAATGAAACAAAGAGCTAGAATTAATGATTGTTTAGTCATTAATCTTCTTTTATCCAATTTCTGGGAGTTAGCAAAATCCTCAGGAAAGCCAAAGGTTCATGTTCATTTCTGCACTTTACTTGAGAAGATTTGAACCAATATATCTCTGGAAGATGCCCTAAATACATACCATACTGGTATAAACACCATCATGCAATAGTGAGATGTCCTTCCCCTGTCTTGTTGGTCATATGCTGTTTCATATTAATATTAAAAGATTCACTGGAGCAGAGACTGGAATGAAAATGTCCTACATTCTGAGAGTGCCCAGCAGATCAAGCCAGGTAGTGAAATAATTCGCTCCTTCACATGATGGCTCGATGAATTTTAAATAGTTTGCGCTGAGCGCAGCAGCTCTAACAGACTGATAGTACTTTATTGGTGTGTGGCAGATGCAAGTTCAGATCCCTTCAGGCAGAAAGGCTTGATCCCTGGTCTCTCATGCGGTGAATAAGTGCCTAAGCTAGTGGATAAAAAGGAATGATAATAACACTGTTCCCTCAAATACATTTGTTTGGCTACAAATATTTGGAGAAATCGGACGATGTTCATGAATTTCTAGCTGAAAGTAGCAATTTTTCAATGCAAATGTTAGTCACCTAAAAATTAAAAGCAAACATGTAACACTACGTTGCACACAGGACCTCTAATTTTTTGTGTGTTAAAAAGTGTTTAGCTTCAGGCGCATATCTTGCTAAAAGATTCACATCCTTCCGTATGAGTCTTCCTTTCTTCCCCATTAAAGATCGTTCCCCCAGTGGTGTGCAGCATCAGTAGCACTGTATCAGCAATTATTTTCTGTATGAGTCCAGACCAGCAATGAAAATATTGAATGGTGCAGGACCAATTACTGTCCTGTGCAGAACCCCTGAGACATATACTTCTCTGATGAAAAGCCTCCTGTGAGCTTCTCACCTCAGCATCCTTTAGATTCCTGTGCCTGGATGCTATTTAAAATATTGTTGGTGGCCTGAAAACTGTCTTCCAAACGGATGTGTTTGCATAAGACAAGCCTTTCTCACCAGGAACTGATTGGCAGGGTTTGCTGGACACCTAAACACGGAGGAAAAAGACAGAATGTACTCAACTATGCTAGAAAAGCGGCTCCTGAATTTCATCTCTGAACCGTATGGATGAAGCAGGAGGAGAGAAGCTGTGCTGCTGTTAGCCATGCCTTAACAGCTTTTCCCTTCTGTCTCCATTAGTGTCACTTTGGTCTCGCTCATCATAAATTTTTGTGGGGAAGGGGGGAAACGAAGATCTGAAACTCCACACGCTTGTTATTCTAATGAGTTAGCTCTGCTGTAGTTAACCTGCCAAAGCGCAGAAGGGAGAGAGTAGAGACCATTCTTATTCTTTGTTCTGGTACACCTGCAACCCCCCAACATTACTCGCTTTCCTGCAAAGACACTTTTCCGGTGCTGGGCAGAGGAAGCCTCGTCCAAAGTCTGAGTTGTCTACATCGTGTCACTGAAAATCAAAAATCCTATATAAGAAACAAGGTTGATCTTAAGGGTCACAGACACAATGAAATTTCACTGTTTCCTTTTCTTTTTTTCTTCTTTTATTTTTTTATTTGCCTTGGGCTATGCTGCAGAACCGTAAAATCCCAGAGACTCACAAGATCTGTGAGAATGTATCCAAACTGACAGGAGAGATGGCATTGCCCTCTGGGACTTTCTAGCTTTGTCACACATGTTGCAATGTAAATTATGGGTAAACAAGAGAGAGCTTTTTGATTTTAAATTAGAGGTTGGGTAGGCCCAGTGGGAACTCACTGTGTTCTGATGTGTGATAAGCAGCAAGTTATCTGGTTACTTCAGGAATTTTTACTGTGTGATGAAGAAGCATAGAACCCAGCTACCAAGACAGAAATTGCTCCGGAAGAGGGAAAAGCTCATTTCCACTGACTTTCCCTATCACATTCACTGAATGACGATGATGGAATGAGCAAGGTGTGTATTGGGTGTCTGTACAAAGTATAGTGGTGTATGTTCTATATGCTTGTGCTGAGGTTATCATAAGAAGTTTTTATTTTTGATATTTTTAATGAGCTGTAGTTCCTAACAGTCAAAGAAAAAACAAAATTAATGGCAGAGAGTTTCTCCCACAGGCAGGTTAATTTTTGTAATGCACTTCCTCAAATTGTAGAAAATGTTTTCATTGTTTAAGGAACAAGCGTCGATACAAGAAATTGAAAATAACAATATGTTTATGCTGATTTTAACCACTTCTTGACATATATGCCCTTACTGATTAGATCCACAGGGAGATACATCCCTCCTTCACACTTTTCAGTCTCAGAACTGGCAGGTAAGAGACCCTGGACGTTACTGTCTCCTTTTTATTTCTGGATTACATCCCGTTTCTGTTACCCTGTGCAGTTCCTTGATCTGCAGGGCAGCAGAAAGGAATGCTACCCTTCTCCCCTCGCCACCCCGTGCTGACTGCCTGCAGATGTTGGCCGTCTGTCTGTCCCACTGGCACAGCAGTCGGAGAGGCTGCAGCCCAAAGTGCCCTGAGGTGGGCAGGGCTGCTGCCCTCAGCAGGGAGCTGCAGCAGAAAGAAAACCTAGGGAAGGCTTCGGTCCCTAGAATTGGTCCCAAAAGGAATTTACTGTAGGCAAATTATTTGGTGCAGATATACTGAATGGTTCGGGTTACCGTCTCAAATGAAAACAAGTGGCGATAAGGGACTGTATGTGAATCGTACACCAGCGCAGACCAGCACAGTAGAAGCTCTAAGTTTGCATCCAACAAAAACAAGGAAGAGAGCTAGAGCTGTTCTGGAGCCAAGGATGTGATCCTCGGTGATATTAATCAAAGGGGCAAGGAGCCCGCTTGTGGGTTGCTGTGGGAAGTGACGTGCTGGTCCTGCCTCTGGGGCTGCAGGAGCAAGGAATAGGTCCTCTCCACATCTCAGGTCTCCACAAAGGTCAGAGAACACAAGAGGGAAAGTGCTGCTGACTTTAGCCAAACAGACTTTCCTGAAAATCAGACGCATGATAGATTTGATATTTAACCTCTGTGTGCATTTGCCCTGCTGGATTGTCAAAGACAGGGAGGGGAAAGTGTCCAGCTATGGCTTGGCCCCAGGTCCATCAACACTTGGCCCTGCCTCACCTATGCTCCATGCACACGCGGCCTGGCCAAGTAAGTGAAGAACACGCAGCCGTAACCAGCCCCGTCTGGCTGCCGTGCGCTGCCCTCACGGCTGGCTGTGCTGTGCCACTGCTGTGCCACTGCTGGCCGCCCCCATTGACACCTTCCCTGCGCGGGGGTCTGCCCCTCACGCCGCCCACACCTCAGAGCAGAACAGATCTCATTTCTTTGGTGAGTTTTAAATGAACAAATACTTAGGGCTCGGACCGCCATGTATGTTTATACACTTTTTATAATATACTGATTTAGCCCTGAGGATTTTTCTTAATAGAACAAAACTGGACAACAGTATCTGTCATGGGTAAGACCTATTGACTGCAGTATGACCAACCACTGAAGTTTTCATATTGTAGCTTGGCCAGGTTTCAAGGTCTGGTTATACAGCACTCTCTGCGTGAGACATGCTGTCATATATTACAAAAAACAGCCAGTTCATGGTGCCAATAGTCACTGCTAGCTTTTAAAGACAGGAAAAGATAAATTAACATCATGTTTTGAAGCACAGACATGACAATTTCTAATGTATCACCTAAGAAGTATGTTGCCCAGCACACAACTTCCTAACTCTGTCCCTAACAGTAGCAATGTTACTCTTTGGATCGTCCAAAAAAAAAGGAAAAGAAAATCACAAAAAAACAGACACTTGCAGAATTGTAAAAATTATTGTTTTTCATATGAGGTAAATTCTGGCTGTTCTGAGCAACAAAGTCCCAATTTTAGTTGAATTACAGTATTTTACAAATGCCATACATGTGAATATGCTGAAAGCAGAGAAGTTTAAAGTACCATTGTGTACTTAAGTGATAAACGATTGTGGCAAACCTGCCAAGGACCAGCACTTCAGATCAGCTAGATAAGATTGAGCAAAGCCAAAGCAATAAAGCCAAATGCTCTGTACTGGTACTTCAAACTTTATATGCATTTATGTCAACACACACAGAACAGCACCTCATCCGTAGTAATGAATTCAGATAAAACAAGTATTTGGGAAACCCACACTGAATACAAGTAATGCTTTAAAAACAATAATAAAAATGAGAACTTTAAACCAAATCCTATCTGTCCATAGAGACAGAAAAGATGACAACTTTTATAGTATTACTAAATTAATAGGCAATTCCAATGTTTTCGTTGTTCTTGTTTTATTCTCCCTTGCTATCCCTCTTTCTCTTACTATCAGCAGGGCAGTCAAGCCAAGAAGGCAGTTTTCTTCACAAAGAATTAAGCTGGGCTGTCAAAGCATCGTGTAAACCTACACACTTGCTTCTTTCCTACATTGATGAGCTTGAGTGAGCTGGTAATTTTCCCTAGTTTCACAAAAAGTGGGATTTTTTCCCTCTGATTACCTTTACAGAGGAGAAGCTGTCTCTTTTTCTAAATGAATTTACCCTCCATACAGTTCAGTGAGGGGGAAATCTGTAAAGCCATGCCTTGGTAGTGATAACAGGGCATAGCACAGCGTTGTCGTCTTCCACACAAAGCTGTACAGGTCTCAGCTCAGTAGCGAAAGGAGAGTGAAACCAATATTCATTGAGCCAAATAGCTGAAAACATGCGGCTGAGTTCAGCTGCAGGCTATGCTCTTCAGCAGCCCGCTAATCCAGTTGTCTCAGCTTCAGTAACATACCATGATTTGAGTGGACAGGTAAAAGTTGTATGGCAGACTTGCTTAAGATTGATCAACCCTACTGGTAAAGCACATGTTTATTTTGCATGAGAAAATAACAGGCTTGATGGATTAGCTGAAGGCAGGCTTCAGGCAGTGTGTCCTCTAAAGTATTTCAGATCAGTTTACAGGCATTCCCAAACACTTTGCTAGGTAAGGTCCGTTTTGAAAGGCCCCACAGGGGATGCTACGGAAGCTGAGTAATATGAGAAAGTCCAGTTACAACACAGGCAGAACCCCTCACTGTCAGTGCCATTACAGCCTCTTTGCTAATTACCTATTTTATGGGCTTGATATGGGGAACAATAGAGCACATAGATCTTCTGGTCCTTAATCTATACTCTATCTGTTGCTCATTGCACAGTCTTCACAAGCAGGGACTTGATTTTTCTCATGTTATCTGTCAAATGGTGATAACTGTATTTGTCCTCTAGGTGTTATGAAGATTACTGGATGTCTGTGCAGTGCTTTCAACATACAAGCCTGCTAGGAGTTGCCTACAATAACTACTGTTGACCATTTTGAATGCCTTACGTTTACTACACCGGTTCCAGGTACCAGGCACATCTTTGTTTCTATTTATCATGTTATTATCTCCCTTCCAGATGTTCTGAAATTTGGATCATGTAGCAGTATAGAAAATCTTATGTGTTACTGGCTGTTAAATAAACCTGAAGGCATTTCTTTGGCCAGCAAAGATATGCAAGGGCTTTTCATACTGTAGCTAGAACTGCCTTTATTTGAAAACCCAAACTTCCCAAAGGGTTCAGGGACTCTTATTAAAACTTTAGATGAAGAAGCAAATGCTTGAATGTCTTTTCTCCATTGTGATTTTAAGTGAAGGATATTTTAAAGTATAAAATGAAACTGATGATTTCTGTGGAGAAATACTGGAAAATGACTGCTCTTGAGGAGTGTTAGTTACTTGTGGTCTTCTTCTCTAAGAAAAAAAAAAAGAAAAAAAAAAGAGGACATTAACCATGAAGCTCATGTCACGCAGAGAAGTGTCTTTCAGTGAGAGATGACCAACCTAACTAAGGACAGCTTTCAGGGAGGTTAATTTAGAAAAGCACAATGGAAAAAAAAGCAAGAACATTAGCCTAGAAAGGTTTCACTTGATTTGATTACTCCTTAAGCTATTGAATCTTCACAGTAATGGAGGTGATTAGAAAAAGGAAATAGAAGCTTTACCATTTTTTCTGTTATGTGAATAATGATCTTTAGCATGGTGCTTAGCTGCTTACTAAATTTGAGTGCCCACAGCAGAAGGGACATTAAAGCACCTCTTGGAATTGCATAGGTGGTTGTGATAAATTAAGTTCTCTGTTTGACAAGGAACACCCTTGGAAGAGTCCTTGCCATTGAATCCTCCTTTTTTCACTAGTAGCAACCTCTGATGCATCATTTGGCTTTTAATTCCAGAATATATCAGAAGAGTGGCTGTCCATCTTGCCTAGTGTCCTGTCTCTGAAAATAGCTAACAAGAGATGACCAGGGAGGAATGACAGAACAGGAGAGGCATATAGTAATGCTTTTCAGGAGAGTCTCCGAGACCCAGGGACCTGTGCTTAGGGTATTTCTAAGTTAAGAGTCTTAGAATTTTCTTTAGTAGGTGTCAGCTGAATCCACATGTCCATGTCTGCAACCCCCAACTGTACTAACCTTGTCTTAACTTAGTCCTGCTAAGTCCTGACACCTCTGAATAAATGTTTATTCACTAGTCATCTACTTACAGTATGACATAATGTAAGGGATTATTTTAATCTGCTGATTCTGTAATGACAATTCAGTGTTAAACATCCATAACTGTTCTAGACAGATCACAGCAGGGCCAGATTAATGAAAAGGCACGCTGATGTATGCTTGGCATCTCAAAAATGAAGAATCTTCAATAATGTGCTGAAAAGACTTGTGCAGAAGAAAAATAGCTTAAACAGAATGGTTTAAATCTTATTTATTTATTTGTTTATTAGTAAACTCAAAAGGAACATATTTTGATCAATTCTTTATCCATTTGACCTATGTAGTATGTCATTTACTCAATGACTTTGCAAAAGAGCTGTCTTGAAAGCTTAGATCAAACTCAATAACACTAATAAAAACATTCAGAAGTGTTGGCCTTTTTTTCTGAGTCCCCATAACCCTTTTGTATCCTCAGTCTCCACAATGTAGTAAAAATATATATTCAGAAGGATACATTAACAATAGAAGATCGTTTGTATATTAATCTCCCTAGGAAGGATTCGGTGCTGTTTCTGCTGCAGCAAACAGCAGAATTTGTCCCAAAATATTTCATGTACTTTTTCTCTTCTTGTTATTTAGTTTTGTGATCCAAGTGCAGCTCTGGAGATGGAACTACTGAAGAAAACAAGTATTAGATTTTCGATAAATTTAGTCTCTATCCAGCTCATGTATATCTAAACTGTCAAGGTTAAGTAAATTGTAAACAATCTATGTTCTTAGTAATGGCCATAAAATGCTATTTATCAGTCCCTGTGGTGCCAAAATGAGGTGCAATGCCAAGAAGGATGTAAATATTGCCATTTGTAGTGCCATTAAAATGGAAATTAAGGAAATAATTAATCATAGTTTGTTGTACAATTCATAATTTAGGTGAAGCTTGTGGTACTGTTCGATGCTGCAGATGCAGGTTTGGCAGTCCAAAGATGATAACACACAATCTTTTATCAAATATTGTTAGGCCATAATGCTGTAAGTGGAATTTACTAGGCATATTTTAAAGTGTGGTGAAATGCAGACGTGCCCTAGATAGTCACTAATCTCTTATTTAGACATTAAATAACAATCTTGGCCATTTAGGATAGTTTCTTTTATAATTCCTTCTTGATGATATCTCAGGACTTTCCAATAATTGATTATGCAACATGACAACCATCTGTTTCATGTGGGTTATTCTCTTCCTCATCCTCTCATGCATGCAGTATCATCACTGATTTTTGATAGCAGTTTATTTTTTAAGCATACATCCAACTGTCTATGCCAGTGAAAACCCAGCTGAAGAATGTGCCTTGCCTTTGGAGGACATGAATATGGGAATGTTAGTTCTGCTAGTCAAGAACATGAGAATGAATTTTAGAACTGCACTTGCTATTAGACCTGTTACCTGACAAGCTTGCTCAGACATGGATAAAAATGTTAGGCTTCTCATTAAAGCAAAAACACCTGGGAAAACACCTGAGAAAAGAAGAGGTATGAGAATTTCATTACATTTCTTTTCTAAATCATCATTTTCATTGCTACTGAGTCTTCATGTAGCATTTTTCTTCAGTAGTGCTGATATTTTGGAAAAAAGCACACCAGCAACCCAAAACACTTTTATTTTCCTCAGACTTTCAGGTAGATAGAATTTAGCACCTGCCACATAATTCCATGTTTAATAAACAGCTTAATAGAAGACAAGTTTCATTTTTTGTTCTGACTGTCAGAAACCTTCTGATTTCCATAGAATATGTTAGCAGGAACACTAGACATAACTCTCACTTCTGACTTGTGCTTATCCCTTAACTTAATTTTTTCTTTTTAATGCTTATCATTTACTTGCCTCATACATTTATAGAATGCAATAAATTGCCCTCTCAGGCTGCAATTTGCCATGCTTACTTAGACTCTTCTCACAAACTCAGTCCTATATTCTTTCTCCACGTCTCTCCTGGTTTGACCATGTCTTTCTTTAATGTAGGGCATCAGACAAGTTCTAGGTATTGTAGGCAAGGGTTTAGCAATGCCTTGTACAATGGGACAAATATCAGCAGTTTTACTATTCTACTAGAAACCTGTCTTCTAAAACATTGTAGAGTAACTTTTACATTACTCCGGCCACACCACATGGGTTACTGAGTTATTCTTGAGTTCAAAAACACATCATCCTGTTTCTACACGAAGAGCTCCCAACTTACTGCTGTTTTTCCTATGAGTTCAGAACTGATATTGCTAGTTAATTTTACACTGTTTAATTAGCCTTTCACTATTTAAAGGGGGCTTATAAGAAAGATGGGGACGGACTTTTTAGCAGGGCCTGTTGCAATAGGACACGAGGTAACAGCTAAACTAAAAGAGGGTAGATTTAGACTAGATCTAAGGAAGACATGTTTCTTAATGAGGGTGGTAAACACTGGCACAGGTTTCCCAGAGAGGTGGTAGATGCCCCATCCCTGGAAACACTGAAGGTCAGGCTGGATGGGGCTCTGAGCAACCTGATCTAGTTGAAGATGTCCCTGCTCACTGCAGAGGGATGGACTAGATGACCTCTACGGGCCCCTTCCAACGCAAACTATCCTATCATTCTATGGTTCTATGATTACTTTATATTTTCTACTCCTTTGATCAAGTCTTTCTCTTTGTATGATACTTCAACATTCCCTGCCTTGATGCTACTTTCAGTGTTGTGCCAGGGATGGATTTCATGAGCATGAACTACAGTATTTTACGGTCACTAATGTAAACAATGTATCCTGATGAACTGTACTGGTTGCCATTTTCCCCCCAAAAGGGGGAAAATTCCCTTCAGCCCTACCCATTTTCATTTACTGTTTATGCCATTCTCTTCCCTGGTGTGACAGGACCCTGAGTCAGCTACAGCTTTGAATTGAGGTAGGCAAGACTTTCTTGTTGCAAACTGCCCTAAGAAGGTCACAAAATTTTGAACTCAAAAAATCAGCTTTAATTAGAATATGAATAATTAACTTCCAAAACAGAAAAAAGGCAATGTAGCTAGGCAAGATAGAGTAGTAAAAAAGGGCTAATTGATATTTTCCTCTTGCCCACTTGGCCCTTGTGGAAAGCTCTTTCCTTCCATGTTTACCCTCAGTTAGCTCAATTTCTTCTGAGTTGCAGGAAATTGCCCAGTCACCTCTGGCTGACTGGAAACTCTTTCTGTCCCCTCTGAGACCTGCCTGTCCTCTTCTGTCCTTAAAGGAACATTTGAATTTCTTTCCTTGAGCCCCAGCTCAGCCCTGTATATTGTCTCTCTCTTTCCTTAGCCTGTCACTCATGGCAGTCTATCAAAGCTGCTGACCTTCAGGCATGTCTATTTGCCTCCAAAAGAAGGGACAAGCCTTTGCTTTTTCCAGGAGTTCCACCTCACCTACTCACTCTTTTAACGGAGTATAACATAAATGAAGAACAAATAATTAAAAGAAATCATATGCTGTTTATAATGTATTCCTTATGGTTCCTTTACTGATCTCTATGTTTTCCAGCTTAACTAATATTTATATATTTACAAAAGAACATAAAAATATTTACTGAAATCCAGATAAATGAGATAGATATACTTTATTTAGTTTGGCCAAAGACTATCAAAGTACACTTCCAGTTCTATCTGTCAAGAAGGCTCCTTAACAAACAATGTTACGTTCAATATCAGCTACCTCTAAGTTTTCACTTATTCCTTCCTTCCAAGTCTGTTCTCCAGCTTGCTTTGTTGGAGTTTAGCCTGAGAAGCCTGAAATTGCTCACATCACTTTCCTAAATATAGGTAACTCAATTGCTATCTTCAGTTATGCAGAAGGACTTGCTAAAATACTTGCTGTGGGATTTACAAATTCAGTACCAGTTCTGGGGAAATTATCTCACTACCTGACCTATGTTCTGTAAGCTTTTCTTCTACTGCAGTTGTGACAATTTCTAGTTTTAAATATGCATTCTCATTATTTGGTTTCATTTTGCATTAGTTTTCTACATCATCAGTCTTGGAAGCTAACCAGACTATATTCAGCTCTGGACCACACTAACATCATCTTACTCTTTACCTCTTTAGTATTCTTGTGTCCCTGTTCTATACTTATTTATATGGCTGGACAAATTTTCTCTCTACTCTCTTTCAGAAAGCTGAATTCAGCTTGATTTTTTTGGTCATTACCACAGCAAACTTTGCCTGACTTGCCATGCAACATACAGATGTCTGTGCTTTTTTCTATTTTCTTATTTTTAGTATCCTTCTTATTCTCAGACTTCTTTTCCTTTAAATATTCCAGTGGATCAGATAGCTCTTCATCCAAGGCTTTCATTCATTGGGGAATACAGACTCCTGATCATGTTAGCTCCTTTGATATGAAGAAAGTCCATTTTCAAAGTTTCCTGTATGCCTTCATCTATCCAATTTTACTATGAAGTTTCTTTAACTTTTCAACACTTGGTTATTAGCTGTAGACCAAAGTTTTTATTGTTTTATTTTACTTGAACAAAAATAACCCATCACTTCTCAATCCAAGAGTATTTTCTACAAGCTTCTGAATTGTCTTATTTCTTGATAAGTCTAAACAACATCTTTTTTCTTGTGTCAGTGACTATGTAATGAAGCTATCTGACAACTAGCACACCCAGGAAAATGTTTTCCAAGCTGTTGCAACTAACCTCCTCTATGGAACAATTCCGGGTAACAATTTTCTCTCTAATAACGTTACAGATTTCCTACCCGTATCCAAAACACACTGAGAGATTCACTGCCAGACTGCTGGCATCAGTCCAGGAGAAGCTGTTTTACCATCTTTGTTTTACGTCCTTGTAAAAAATACACCTTAGGAGATAAAACGTGAAATAATTTTATTCTCACTTAAGGAACTTTTGCCTGAGTGGAATTCATTATTTGGTTTTGGGATGCTGTATGGAGCTTTGACTAACTCTGGACTCTGCATCCCAGGACAAAATGATTAATTTTAGGTCCATCTTCGGTATTTCATATATGAAATAAACTGCTACAGTGGGATCAGAGGATGCATCCTGCATTTGGGGGATAATGATGGGCAGATACCTGTTTCTTTCATGATACTGGAATAATAATGACAACTGAGGCTCAATGCAGTGATGATGAATAACAATACTGAAGGATACCCTGTAATTCTGAGTTGGGCAAATCCTAAGATTTTAGTAAGTGTTTGCGTAAAGAATAGATGCAGAAATTTCTTTTGCATTTTAATAAACTGAGAACAATCTGTATGTGACTATTTAATGAGTGGGAAGACCAGAATGCATATAGGAGTGAGAGGGAGAGAAAACAAATGTAAATAACACTGAACTTTATATTGCTGATTGCCTGGTATTGAGCCCTAGCAACATGTGACGCAATATTTGTCTCTCATCTAATTAAAGATGAACAAAAACAAAAAAACATTTTCTGAGTCATCCAAAAACATTCATTTTACACCCAATTACTTTCCTTTAGAGTGGAGTTTTGCCATTAATTTTCCTTATGGTGAAGTTATACCAGAATTTTAAGTTGATCTAAGTTCACACTACTACTAAAGGGCTGCACCCTGCCCATACCTGCTAAAACCCAGCCACACACTGTCATCCCTTGCCTTATGGCCTCATTAGTGCTCATGCGTTCTGAGTGGACCTCATCCAGCTGAAATATTGTTCACTCAGTAAAGCATGATTAATTTTCAAGTCCTTTACTGGGTTCATCTTGTACCCACTTGCATACTAGAGCCAGCAACTCCCATGTGGCACCTGGGAGAAGGTGTGGATTTGCTGAATTGCATGAAAGTGGGATACCTCTACCTCTGCTATTGTCCTATGCTTAGCTATTAGGTCCAGTCTAATATGTATCCCCTCACTACAAGAAGGGTGCTGAGGTGCTTGAGCGTGTCCAAAGAAGGGCAACGAAGCTGGTGAGGGGGCTGGAGCACAAGTCTTATGGGCAGCGGCTGAGGGAACTGGGGTTGTTCAGTCTGGAGAAGAGGAGGCTGAGGGGAGACCTTATCGCTCTCTACAACTACCTGAAAGGGGGTTGTGGTGACAAGGGTGTTGGTCTCTTCTCCCAAGTAACTAGTGATAGGGCGAAAGGAAATGGCCTCAAGTTGCATCAGGAGAGGTTTAGACTGGATATTAGGAAAAATTTCGTCACTGAGAGGGTGGTCAGGCATTGGAACAGGTTGCCCAGGGAGGTGGTGGAGTTGCCATCTCTGGAAGTGTTCAAAAAACGTGTGGACGTGGCACTTCAGGACATGGTTTAGGGGACATGGTGGTGCTGGATTAATGGTTGGACTTGATGATCTTGAAGGTCCCTTCCAACCTTAGTGATTCTGTGATTCTGTGAAATACAGTGCACGGTGAAGTTTATATCTGCCTAACTGTGACTGTGCTGCTCTACCACCCAAATTTGTGAACACACAGATAGTTTACATAGTATAATATCTGTGATCCATGAAGATACCGCTAAGCATCAGTTTCACAAAAACCCCACAGCTGCACATTTTAGAAAGGACAGTCTGGGTTGCTTGTATCTTCATGCCATCTTATGCCATCTTAATGCAGGTTCATAAACCAAAAAAATCTGAGGTATATAAACATCACTTCCTGCTATAATATATTGGTTTGCAAGATGTATACTCTCTGTACCAGGAAAGAAATCAAGTAAAAATATATGGAGAGCACTAGATAAAAATTTCTTTTGACCTTTGTTGCCAAAAAAGGAGACTTCAGGCAGAAGTTTGTTTTCTGGGCTTTGTAGAGAGCATTGCAAATTTAGGATGTGTTTCTGGAATTGCTATTGGATACTACAAGAGGTTGCTCTTCTCCTTGAACTCTTCAGGTTTCTTCATATCAGTTGTTTTCTCTGTAAGACGCTAGGAAAGAAGAATGTCGCCAGAGACAGGGACAGTTTTCTTTATTGACTGGTTCTGTTTAGAAAAGTTTTTCTGTGGCAAAGAGGAAGAGATTTAAGAACTAGGCATTGCAATATAAAGGACAGGATAATTCTAGTTCTTATATGATCTATTTTTATTTACACTGAAATATTTCACACCTAGGATAGTTTGTTGTTTGCCATAGCTCTGCTACCTTGAAGCACAGCTATATTCTACTGGGCATGCTTGCTTTCTGTTTAAGTCCATGTTGAAGAGAATGGTCTTGCAACCTCTAAAGGAGGTCATACCCACTGCTGGGAACAAATGAGGGCACCTATATACGAGGACTTTCCTCCTGCTGTCAGGAATTAGATTTAGCAATGCATACATATACAAAGGTCTTGTATGACCAGCATTCAGGCTTGAGTGACTTCCTGACTATCCTTTCCATTTAGTGACCTGGTTAAGCATTTTTATCTCCTAAGAAGCTTTACAAACTCTCTGTCAAGTAGCACAGTTGTTTTGCATTGACACAGTATGGAGAGCTGTGCTACAAATATGCTTGCAGGTGTTATCAGGGATTTGTGCAGTAAAGGTATATGGCCATGACAACATGGTGCCAGTGGGTCCTCAGCAACTTGTTTTGTAGATAGTCATCACAGCTAGAAAGTTATCTTTCTCTTATTGCTCTCTGCATTTCTTTAGGTGGGTGTAGCTGGCAGAGATTGTTTCTTTTTGACTGGGATATTGAACGAAAGTATCATAGAAATTTGATTTAGAGAGGTATACCTGTGAGTAAATTTTGTTTTTATGAATGCCTCAGGACAGTGTAGCACACAAGTGAAACTGAGCTTATGCTCTGGTTTGGGTGGGATGGCCTCAGTGCTTTGAGAACTGGGGCAGATCTGAGCAAACCATTATAGTTTTGAGCCATTTTCAGTACACTTTGGATCTAAGCAGGTTACTGTTTGAAATGTCATTCCCAATAACACATTGAGATTTTCTTTATACATGCATAAAACCCTCCTTGTTGTTCTGGAATTGCTGGTGCTTGAAATGCAGGGAGGGATGTGCCTTCCTGTTATTGCAGAAGAATTAACAGATTTTATTATAGGAATCTGAGGCATTTCACAGTTAATTCCTTTCAAGGAATGTACACAGATCAATAAAGCAGGCTTTTTGTTACAACCATCTATTTTTTCACCTGGATGAGCGAGCCAGAATTCTGCACTGTCTTACTGGTATCCTGGCTGATCCAGTCACCACTACAATATAACACCTGAGAGTCTGTGAGAATGCTCACGCCTTGAGCATTTGTCATCTTGAGAGTAGTTTCTGGTTAGTGGGGCCGGAGGTTCCCCCTGTCTGACCCTGCAAGCAATGAGGGGATGTGGAAAGAAATGAACTAAAGATTTACTGTTTCTCTAGCAAGCCAAAGCTACAGTGAAAAATAATGCAGAAGGGGTAGCTGGAGCTGCCTGATAACTCATACAGATTCATGGGGAGGCTGAAGCCAATGAATTTAATCTTTTGGTTCGTGGGTGGTGAGAAGCAGAGCCAGGACAGCACGCAATGTCATGCAATGTGGCAAGAGAAGGAAGAAAAGAAAGAATATTAATCTGGAAGCTGATTTTATTTCTGAGAATAGGCTGCTGTGCTTTTTTTGTTTTGTTTTGTTTTTGTTTGTTTGGTTGTTTTTTTAACAGGTCTTACACGTTGTGAGTGTCCAGACAGGCTGAGAGGATAGGTAATATTATTATGCCCCATCTGCCAGATCCAAATGCGCAAATTCAGTTTGGATGGGTTAAGATAATTTTATAAGCCGTGTTGCCATGTTGCTCTCTTCCCTTGTGCAGCTCTCTATTTTGCTTGTGTTTTGGAAGCACAGTCTTCAATCACACACATACACTGCAGAGATAAAAGCTGATTCATCTGACAAAGGGGAGAAAACAAGCTGCTACCAGTCTTAAATTTGCTAGTCACTGCATTCCCCCCTCTCTTTCCTGGATGAAGGTCAGGTGAAAGATACCCTCCAGGCACCAGGGAAGAGGGAAAACTCCAGGCTGCCAAGATTCAAATGGGTGGTGTCATCCTGAGTATATACAGGGGCTCAGAGGAGATATGTCCCCCAGGTCTCCTCTGTTAAATTTCAAGAATTCAACTCAATTCCATCTCTTTTGTTGCACCCAGAAGCACAAAGTAGCCAACCCCAAGAGCAAGAGTTATGTTAAAGACTCTCTGGAGGACCTGAAGTGGATTAATGATTTAAAGAGAGAAAGCTGCAAAGGTGAGTTGTGTGAACAAAGCCTGACTGGCTTATTGACCCTTGCTGCAGTGCTGTGCTGACAAGGAGCAATCCCATAATTTTTATACCTAGGAAAGAGGAATGTTGGAAAGCACTTAAGCAGGGAGTCCAAAAAAGGCCATAGGTATTGTGGTCCTGAGTTTATAGTTGAAGGAGAGAGCTTGATGTTTCAGAGGAGCAAGAACCTTCCTGAGTAAGCAACAAGTAAATGGGTATGTTCATGAAGGAGCTGGCTGCCAACCAGGACATGAAATTCTTAACACCCCCCCTTGCCAAGGACTGCTGGGAATAACTACTGCTTAATGCCCAGGTCACTCCACCTGCTCCAGGGATGACACTGGAATGAAGAAAGACACTGGGATTTGCTTTCCCTATTCCGTTCTTGTACCATGAAGTCATTACATCAAATGATGTGTTTCCACCTCTAGCCTGACTGTTAAGAAGTTGGTAACCACCACTCCACTTTGTGCTGAACCCAAGACTGCCAGCAGACCCTTTGAAAACTGAAGTGGAATAAGCCATGGAGGGGAGTCAGGTGGAAAGACATTTGGATTTTGCCTTCTCAGTCTGAAGCAGGTGCTAGGCTGCCCAGCTGTGCCCATACTGAAGTACTCCTAATTCTGCAGTGGTAAACACTGCTAAAAACCAAAGTGTATCTGTCACTGTGGGCTTCCTTCAGAAGTGCAGGAGAGAGTCGTTTCCATACAGCAGCTCATTCAAGCTATTTTGGACATCTCCTTTAGACACCTGTGTCTGAGATACAAAATTCCTATGTGAGGCATTTCATTTGTTTCTGAATATGATTCCTTGAATATCATTCCTGATGGTGTTCTTGAGAAATGAGACTAGAGAGGCTTGGAAAAAAGCAAGACCAATTTTGATCTGCTGCATTTTGATGACAAGTGACTCTAGGGATGAAATGGAACATTTTGTGACAAAACATCCTTGTAACCTAAGTACTCGGGACTTTAAAAAAAATTAAACATTTCAAATAAAAGGTATTTTAATTCTAATCTAAACTATTCATAATTAAAATTCAAGAATGCATTGATGAAAACATAAAGGTAATTTTCTATATGTTTTTTTTCTACAGGAAATGAATCTACTTTCCAAACTTCCCATCATGGGTTAGATTCTATTCTTATCTACATCCACCCAGATCTGCCAGTTCTTTACCAGAGATAGCTGCAGACATAGTTTAGCCCTCAGATTTAGAGTTAAGTCAGAGTCAGTATCAAAGATGTGGTCAAAATCTCCCTTCAATTATCTTCACAAAAACCTCCCCCTTCACAGAATAAATGATTTTTGTTGCTTTGTGGGTTTTGCCAAGCCCTAAGCATTATTGTGCTGTGGATTTTATACTTTGAAATAGGTTACAGGATAAGAAATCATAAATATTCATTCTTCAGCAACATCCTCTGAACAGCTTCCTCACTGCCGCTGTCTGGGGTCTGCCCATAATCGCGTGCTGTCAGGCTCCCTGCCCTTTGCCCTTCTCGCTCAATCAGGACAGGATATAAGGCGAAATAATGAAGCACGGGCTTTTAAATGTTGATTTCTGTGCATGGGGCACACCATGTGGTATTGCTCTCAGGAAAAAAAGCTCCGATAGAGGCGTTTTCAACTGATGAAATGTCGTAGGTAAACTATGGAAAAGCAGTTGTTTGCTGTGGATTTCTAGACCAAAGAATATGCTGAAACACACCACGGCACACTGATGGGAAAACCACAGAACATACAGTCGCTCTATACAAAAAGACCTTTCTCAGGAAGAATTTAAAGATGACTTGCTGATAGGATGCAGCAATTAACCTCTAGCCATGCTTTGTATTCAAATATGGATGGGGTGGTCCGAAGACAAGGATATGGTATTTGAATGTATGGAGAACCCTCTCGTTGACCTTCTAACATTTTGGTGATATACAGCACATGCAAGCCCAGAGAAAGTTGTTTTTGAAAAGGAATTGAAAGCTCTTGGCTATAGTGAAAGGTTTTTTAAACTTCTCTGCCAAAGTCATCCCTTCTCCTGTTTAGTTGAGGGTTAACTGTCCATCAGTTGTGCTCAAAAGGAGGTCTGCAAAGCACATACCACATTTACAACACACAGCTCTGAAACATCCCTGTGAAGTACTGCATGCTAAATGCAAGCCCCATGAAAGCCGTCCTTTCTGGTATTCACAACATTTTTGGTTTCTATGGGCTTGACGGTTTAAGGCATTTTGCCTAGCTGTGCCCTGCGTTAGTCTCTGTCTAACGTGCAAGGTAAGAGATGATGATTATTGAGCTGCTGTGGAGCTACAGAAAGAGAAGGGGGAAAGCATGAACTAATGCAAAACCCAGAAATGTCTAAAGTTTCTTTGAAATCAGAAAACTTGAGGGCATTTTTTCCTGCACTTTGAAATGTGACTTTTGCCATGTCACAGGCAGAAAGAGAGACCCAGAGGCTTCTTCTGTGCAGAACTTCTAGATGGAATTGCCTTCAAAAGAGAGGAATGCATAAAGCTCCTTCTTCCTCCTCTTGATATGCTGTGAGCTACCAGCAGATCTTCCTCGGTTTTTTTTGTAAATTTAGGCTGACCTTCAAGTCTTTTCTTTTTCTCTTTTGAGCTGTGAAAATATCTCCTAACAGTGTCTTCTCCAATGCAGTGCATATATGATTATAACCCTGACAATCCTCTCTCTGCCTGTCTTTCTGCACTCATCATTTCTTTCCCAGGACTTTTCTCATTTAAAACTGTAGTTTAAAAAAATACCAAACCAGTTCAAAAATATGACAGCACTCTTGAATTGACTGCTGCGATTTCAGACCTGATACCAAAATAAATATCCTCTGAGTTCACATTTTTATTTTTTAAAGTTTCACACATTCCTTTGAAGTCTCCAAAGACAACTCTCACACAAGCATACTCCATGGCTATGTGTCTCATGTCAATGAAATGTTTGAAGTGTCCATTTCAGAGGAGTTATCAGTTTCTAAAACCCGTACTGAGTCACGATGACTACTGTTCTTCTGAATAAATCAACATTTCAATAAATGGTAAAGCAGAAACAGAGGATCCACCTGTCTGTTAAAGAAAACACTGAGTAATGCGTTTGCTGTGTAGATTATAACACTGTTACAACAAATTGTGAAACTATGGAATTGTAAGAAGTCCTTCTGAAAGCAGTCTCCTTGGATTCAGTGTGATGATTCACATGAGGAGGAGTTTGCAGAAGGCAGCAGTTGCTAGAATTATTACTAGATTTATAATTCCTGACTATTTTTTTCTGTTAGCTCTGCATGCAGAATGACATTGCAGATGCACTGTAAACTGGCTATAGACACTAGGAAATAGAAATACATATTTAATTAAGAGGGTGACAGTATCTTACCCCTTTACGTTGTCTTTTATTTGGTACGCTAACAGAATGCATGAGTTTTCTGAAGCTGTTAGCAGTGCTTGGTATACAATCCTCACTGCTCAGCTATAATTGTGTGAACCCTAAATGAGTAATTGAATTTGCTGTGTTAACAGGTATATGGCCTCACAATAAAAGTCAAGAATATTGCACGCCTAGTTGTTTATCTTGGCAATTGTACAATACCATTTTTGTCTTAGGAAGTACTGGTAGATTGAGTAGGATCGATCTGCAGTGCTTCACTGTTAAATCCTTGCTCTGAAGATGAGAGACGTTCCCTCTATTTCTCATCTTTACTTTTTTAATTACAATGTGCACATGTTAATGAGGCCCTGCTGTTTGTGCTTTCCAGCCTGTCATCAAAAGCAAATGCCAGCAATAACACTATGCTCTGGAAAATTTTCAAAAGTTAATGCTTCCATTTGGCCACAGCTTCCTACAGGCTTAGTCTCACTAGCCTTCCCCACCTGTGGGCTGAACTCACTGTATTTTAACATGTAAAATACAAGACAGTTTCTGCCTCTAACTTTTAACCAGTTGGCATGGACGTGTATTATCCCAAATTCCTTTAAGGCCTTATTTATGCTACTACAGGCATTGACACTTTCTCTGCAGGACACCTTATTTGCCCTGCATCGCCTTGGGACTACATATTCTCTAATTAGTATCCTGTCTTGTGCCTTTATCTCTATAACTTCAGGGACTTGCACGGTTTCAGAGTAATACACTGCAGAATTCCTCATTTCACTACGCCTAGGATCCCCTTTCTCCTCTAAAAGTAATAATAATATCAATAGCAAAGCAATGATGATATTATTTATAAATAACAGACTACTTATGACTAATTACTTCATGAAGTGAGTAACTATCAGCCCAAAAATCCTTCAGAGTAATTTTGGAGAAGGAAACAAACTGGTAATGTGTCTTCAAAAATACATATTTCAGTTTCTAGAAAAATGAAATGTGAAAATAATTGCTCCCAGTGCTGAGATGAATTAAAAAAAAGGTTGCACATCAGAATCAACAATCAATAATCTGCTCTAATCTTTAAGAAACATGTATTTTATATACATGTAAGGATGTGCCAGAGCACTGTAGAAGTGCAGAAAAATAAGTAAACGTTATTGTGCTTTTGCACAAAGCCTACTTTGGAGGATTTGGGTTTTAAAAGTCTTTATCTAAACTGATTAAAGGTGGGCATTGAAGTTTAAAGCCTACACAAACATTTGGGTATAAAATACGTGTAATTTATGGTTTTTAGATTTTAGTTTCATATAGATCATCCTTAAATTTAAATAATAAAATCCCTTTCTTCTTTAAATAATTATTGCCCTACATTTCCTACTACTAGGAATATGGTGGGGAAAATAAAAGCAACCATTAGAAAAAGACCATGTAGATCCAGTCTCAGCATTACTGTTATCATTAAAGATGAGGCAATGCTGTAAAGAAGCTCCGGCACTGCTAAAGTACACACATGGTGATACAACAAATGAGTCCCTATGTAGCAAAAATGAGCATAACAAGTCATAGTAAACTGGCTTCAATGTGGAAGGTTGTCTTGGGAGTCCTTATTCTCTGCTCTTGTGCACAGGTTTGGTGCATCAGGTCCCCTTTACTGCATTCTTTTTTCTGTTTTTCTTGTGCGAATTTGTAAGAAATCAATACTGATTTAAGGAAACCATGAATTTTTTGTCAGTGAAACCTCTGGTGTACATCAAATGGGTGTAGATGCTGTCAAAACCTTTGACTCTGGGAAATCTTAGAGACAGGCAAGAAGGCATTACCTGGTACTTTTAAAATTAATCCTTGTGTTACTTATTTTTATACTGGTGATCCCTATATTGAAGGGAAATTGAGGTTGCTCAGCATGAAAAATGGATGTGGATGGGGGGGCAGAAGTATAATAGCTCCTACTGGTTTTATTTTAATTTTTATGCACCCTGGACAAAAAAGTTGGGATTCATCTCAACAAGATGTAGACAATGTATCTGTCCATAGCTAAGCTACTTATAAAAAAGTCCCGTATAGACCTTTTCCCCACTGAGAAAGAAAAAGTAATTTTACGGCGAAATTAATCTCCTCAAAAGTAGTTGCCCTACTTAGGTCAGATGATTCACTTCAAAAGTGCCTCTTTCTCCACATGGGATATAAAAAGAAGCAACCAACTCATTGATGGTTCCTGATGTGTGAAAGGTATGCCATCTAAGGGACCAGAAATTCAATGGAGCCATCTGGGTTACTGGATACAGAACACTTACAGTGTCAGTTCACACACTTGGAGTGAATATTGTGTCAATATAAACCACACAGAAAGCTCTTACAATTTCAGCAGCAGCTTCTTTGCCTTTAATTATGTTTTTATTGACAGAACACAAAGTATTGGCTTAATCAGTCATTCTCTTCTCTTGGAGAAAAGTCCAGCAAAGGTAGCTTATTGTTGTGGTTTAACCCCAGCCAGTGACTAAGCACCATGCAGCCGCTCCCTCACGCCTTCCCCCCCTCCCCTGAGTGGGATGGGGAGAAGAATTGAAAAAAAAAGTAAAACTCATGGGTTGAGATAAAGACAGTTTAATAGGACAGCAAAGGAAGAGATAATAACAACAACAACAACAACAACAACAAAACAACAACAATAATAATACTACTACTACTATACAGAATAAGTGATGGACAATACAATTGTTAATCACCCGCTGACTGATGCCCAGCCAGCTCCTGAGCAGCAGGGCCCCCCACCGACTCCTCCCCAGGTTATATACTGAGCATGACGTCATATGGTATGGAATATCCCTTTGGCCACTTTGGGTCAGCTGTCCTGGCTGTGCCCCCTCCCAGCTTCGCTCTGGCAGGGCATGAGAAGCCAAAAAGTCCTTGACTGGTATAGGAACTACTCAGCAACACCTAATACATCAGTTTGTTATCAACATTATTCTCACACTAAATCCAAAACACAGCACTATAGCTGCTACTAGGAAGAAAATTAACTCTATCCCGGCTGAAACCAGGACACTTATAAACAGGTAAAGTAGCATAAATGTCTTAAAAAACTCAACAGAATATGCAAGACCATGGTGTTTTTCATCAGTGCAACCTTTTCACCAATGCTACTGTAGCAGAGTCATGGTGGCTTCCAAAAACTGGAGGAAAAACCAGAGCAGTAGAGGGCTTCAAAATTGTTTAAGAGGCATTTCTCAATTCCTGTGGTTTTATATCATCTTGTGTTGTAAAAGGACATGAAAAGCTACAGATTCATTATCAGCATTACAAACACAGGTTTCAAAGTTTTTGCAAATTGGATATCAGAGCAACAGACAGAACTCTGTTCTCAAAATGATTATTCTGCCATGGCTGGCTTCTTTGCTGGCTGTTCTGTCCCACCTTAACACTAGTTGCCTGTGCCTTATCCAGCCCCATGCTGTGTGGTTGCACCTTGTCTGTGGCAAGTTAACTGAAAATAGGGAGTTGCACTTATGGACAGTGGAGCATTCAACATTTTTGATCATACAAAAAATTAATTCACTTTGTCAATACATGTAATTTTTAGTCAGTATGAGTTTTAGCAAGGCATGTGTCCCCAGTAACAAATTTCAGCAAAGTATGCATTCTCCAAAGAAATTTTAGCAAGTTTTTTTTCCCTTCAGTGGCAGATCTCAGCAAGCCATGTTTTTACATCAGTGAAAGCTTTAACAAGTCACTTTTGTTAGTACAAACCTAGTAATAAAAATACCTTGCAGTGAAGAGCCATCTCTATATAATGAATACCCTTAACTACCACTAACACTGTTTTAACTTCAAATATGCCTGAAATTCATTAACGGTAAAGCAAATGTACAATACGTATAAAACACAATTTAAGGTGCATATTATGCTTCAGGAAAGTGCCTCACGTTGCAAAGCAGGACTTCTTGGTCCAAGTTTCTGAATAAGTGGCAATGTTTTTCAAGCCCAATAACCATCAGAAGATATTGCTCTAATGATAATAGGGCTTGGAGGCCATTTGAAGTAGGATGTGTGCCCTGTTTTACAGTGAAACACTTCTGTAATGCATAAGGCCCAGAGGAATGGAGACATCTGCCCCAAAACCTAACTCACTGATGAATTCTTCTAATGAAGAAGCTATGAACTGCAGTGAAGTAAAAGCCAGTCGTTTATGTGGATGAAGCTACTGTGTGCTATTCAGTGTGAAGAGACTAGATGAGGCATCTCAGTTAATATTATTTCCTGGTGCTTTCTTCTCTCCACATTTTTATCTTGTAGACAAGACTTAACTCAATATTAATAATATTTTGTAAAGCAGGTCCATAGCTAACTCACAAACTGCAAATGAGAATATTATCATTAACACTGGCTTGTTATATTTAAATAAGCCCTTACGTCAGTGTGTACATTTTGTTTACCACCAGATAATGAGGGAAATACATCCTCTGTTCTTGGTAGAGGTCACTGATTTGCATGCAGTGCTGGGTTACTGTTAACTTTGAAACCACAGACACAAAAAAACCCAATATTTCTTAATGGTAACTACAGCGGTTACCATTCACTCCAGTTTACTGTAAACATGATTTGAGGTCTAGAAGTTGTTTCAGTTCTGCTTCTCCCTTTGACCAAACCACAGAAAGTAGTAGTAGTGGAGGTTTTCAAGACGTGCATATCACTTTCTTTCCAAGCAGAGTTTTTGTTTTCCCAAGTTTCAGCACTGAAACTCTGTTATGAAGACCAGGCACTTTAATTACTCAGGTCCAATCTACCAAACTTTAATCTCAAACTCCACCATGCTGATGCCATCCTGGAAGAACATTAGTTCCTCTCTCTCAAAATTCAGATCACTTTGGAAGGGTGCAAAAATTCATCCATGTATTTCTGTTGTGGTTGGGCAATGAGCACTAGGTTTGTCCCGAAGGCAACCTGATGTCCCATGGACTCCAGCTAGTCCCACTTCTGCTGGATTTTTCCTGTGATAGGGTGTAAAGACTTCTTGCCCTATTTGTATCGAATTTGCTCCCGAGACTGCTGGCTGCAAATAGTGGCATGTAAGAGCACATCAACTTAGAAGAAAACTCTGCCTAAAGATGACAGTCCTTGATGGTAGGAGAGATGGAATGAACTACATTTGGCAAATGACCATCTCCTAGTAAATGCATTACAGAAAGGCACTTAGATGGTGTATGGTAATGAGTGCAGGACAAAGAAAGAGCTAGAGTGACATGGGTATTTATCACTGGCTTTTGGGATAAATGTTTCTGTGAAATTCCACAGTCCTGACATTTATATCATGGTTTCAAAGAGGTTGTTAAGCTAAAAAAATTATAGGTTTTAGAAGATATCCCCAAGAAAAGTACCTTATTTTTCTCCCTTTTATGCTATCAGATCTTGTTCTGTTTCTTTGTTATAGATGAGCTTGTGCTCTGCCAGGCTGTTGAATGAGTTGTCTCAGTCCTCCAGTCTCTAAGCCCAGACGTTCTTAACTATGTTTAACATCTTTATATCAGGTGGCTATTCAAACCTAATAGCAGTATGCCTAATTTTCTTTTATTTTAAAGACATCTCAGATCCCTTCCAGACTTCATAGTATTTCAGTATTATCTCTCTGGTTGCTTTTCTATATTATGAAAGAAACAGAATTAAAAGTGGTTTCAGAATAATTCTATTACTTAAGTAAATGCAAATTGTAAGACCTGCATTTGTACACTGTTTCTCTGACAGCTTTTCTAGCTTCTAAAATACAGAAGACAATGGGGTCAGTAAAGTGCTCAAAAATACCTAAATGCTTACTACTTACAATGATTTGCAAATCTTCAGCTAGCAAATTCTCTAAGATGTCATTTCAGACTCTTCCTATTGTTAAACTACAAGCTTCATTCTGAATGGAGACCTACCTACCTACTATGTTGATTTTTCTTGTTAATAGCAGGTTAAAGTTCAGAGTGGAAAGAGCAGTGATTGTCTTTGGGCACCCAAAGCTGGAATGAGGTTGAAGTAACCTGGGAATTAAAGCAATTATGCAATTACCATGTGATGACATTGAGCAACAGGGAGCTATAACAGAGGATTATAAAAGAAGGAAGGAGTTACTTACTGGCCTAGAGCAAGAGATCAAAAGCAGAAAGATGGCTGAAACTGGGGAGGGACCCTCCACACTCTTCAAAAAGAGTGTGCTGTGGAGATAAGGAAATCTTCCAAACACAAAGCTGTAAAATATTCTGCCTCAATTTCAACCCCTTCTAGTAGTGGTTTGACCCAGTGTTTGAACCCTTTGACTCAGTTCAAAACAGTCCATATAGACATTTTCTTGCTGTATCTAGTTCTTATATATTGTGTCATTCCTGTATTATTCATTCCATATATTCCTTAAAATGAATGTGTATTTGTGTCAGAACTTAGGAAGTGCTTATATGTCCTTTTACTTCAGCTGCTTCACTTCCCAGACCGTGGCAAGACAGTATGCCTGGGAGGTGGCATTTTTGGAAGGGGGACTGTTTGAGCAATGAGAGAGCTGCATGCGGTCAGTATGGCCTTGTGGTTTCCTGCTCCCATAGGAGAATGAGAAAATGTTGTCTTGACTCTTATTTACTGTGCAAAAGTCGTAGATGCCCCGTCCCAGACAAACAAAAGACAATACAGCTTCATGCTGGGTAACTGTGGAACAACTTTCCACATGATGTTGTGGATAAAGCAATCAGACAAATTCATGCAGGGAGAACTCACAGCAGGAACAATTACAAAGTTAACATTTTGGCTCAGGAATTTCCTAAGTCATAAATCACTGACAATGGGAAAATACTCTGAAGAGGAGTTACGTTATTTTTATTGTGTTCCTGTATTCCTCTCTTGGCATCCACTGTTGCCACCAGGGAGCTGAGGTAGCATGTTGAGCTCTATGGTACAGGTATTTTCTTGTACTGGTGAGCATAAGAGTACTGTCTTGCCTTTGAATGAAGTCATAGCTGCTGTTGAACTGGGAACTCTGTGGGAAATGTCAGTAATCCTGACATTTTGAGAGAAGCATCAGCTCCCGTGTCCCATGTTCCAGTGGGAATTATAAGCCTTAGATTTCCTACAAATATTTTTTTTCTGATTTTGGAAGGAAAAATGCCTTTCAGCAATACCTCTTGAAATATTTCCATCCTTTCCCTGCAAAATAATTTTTTCTGTTCTTCATTTTAATTCCCTCTGTGTTGCTTCAGATAAACTCCATAGCAAAGTAGGTGTTTTTATTGTGCTAAGACAGCTGGTGGCCCAGCTAGCCTTGTGTACTGGCTCTCACTGCTCTGTGCCACAGAGGAATTTGAAAGAATCTCAGCAGCAGTCAGTGACAGAACGACATACTCTGGAAAAGCATCTACCTAGCTTCTCCTCTTTGTTATAAATAAGGCCATCCCTGAAATAGGAGGATTTGAGGCCCCTTCAAAATGTTTAGGCATATTTTATAACTTTGTTATTGTAAGCTGTACCTCTTTGTTAACTATGTATTCAGACCAGCTTTCAGATTTTACTAAGAGCTTAACTTTCTATTGTTTTCTCTTCTCTCCTTGTCTCATTTAGTCTTTTCTGGAATGCGTACTTCTTTTGAACAGCAGTATCTACCCCTTTTTTTTCATTCTTATTTGCCTCATCCTTCCTAAGAAAGTACTTGCATAAACAAAATAGAGACAGCTGATATTAGAAATTATGCTTAAGAGAAGAATCTTCCAAATGAAGAAGTATACCTCCAATTTAACCCCAAATTGTCCCAAAGTAAAGAACCATGAGAACAGTCTGAAGCAGGCAATATTATTCAAGGAAAAGACAGTTTTACAGCTTCTGTGGAATTATTATTTAAAACATAAACAAACTTAGTTAATGTTTATGTCATCGTTTAACCACCCAGCTGCTCGCCCACTGCCCTCCCTGGTGGGTTGGGGGAGAGGATCAGAAGAGTAAAGGTGAGAAAACTCATGGGTTGAGATAAAGACAGTTTAATAGGCAAAGAAAAAGCCGCGCACACAAGCAAAGCAAAACAAGGAATCCATTCACCACTCCCCACGGGCAGGCAGGTGTTCAGCCACCTCCAGGAAAGCAGGGCTGCATCACGTGTAATGGTTACTTGGGAAGACAGATGCCATCATTCCAAACAGCCTGCATTTCCTTCTTCTTCCCCCAGCTTTACATGCTGAGCATGACATCATATGGTCTGGAATATCCCTTTGGTCAGTTGGGGTCAGCTGTCCCAGCTGTGTCCCCTCCCAACTGTTTGTGCACCCCCAGCCTCCTCGCTGGTGGGGTGGTGTGAGAATCAGAAAAGGCCTTGACTCTGTGTAAGCACTGCTCAGCAATAACGAAAACATCCCTGAATTATCAACACCGTTTTCAGCACAAATCCAAAACACAGCCCCATACTGGCTACTGTGAAAAAAATTAACACTATCTCAGCCAAAGGCAGCACAGCTTATGCTAAAGGTTCTCAATTATTTAGATATTTTATGTGTTGAAGTGAAAACAAGAGTTTATTTAATTTTGTTACAAAATATTGCTAAAACTAAAGAGCTTTTTAGGCTGCATTTTTCTTTTTATTTATTAAACAGAGACCAGTCTTCTGAACAGGCTTTCTGTCAGGTGCATTTTTGAATAGTGACATCATTCTGCACAACGTGTAACTCACATTAGAATTCGTAAGTATTATCCATGCAAATCCTCATTATAGGGGAAAGAGATTATATCATATTTCTCCTGTTTTTCTTTCCTGAAAAAAGGCCTAGATGGAAAGGAACCAGAAAAGCTTATTCGTTGGTCAATGCTGGTACATTTCATAGTATAAATGCTAGAGGTGCATATCGGAGAGGTAATAAATTTATTCATAGTGCTGAAGGTTTTGAGAAAGCATAAAATGAGACAAAATTGAGCACAGAGCTTGATTTGTTCAGAAAAAGGATCAAAGTTAAACCTTATTAACTTAATAATACACTTGCTAAGAATGCGCTCAACGAATAGAAAGAGCCAGGACTATATGGACATGGGATTCACTCTTTAAGATGATAAAGAGAAAGGAAAATGAAAACATGTTCAGAGTGAACCCAAAAGAAAAAACATTGTTGATGAGTTTGTATGTGATCAAAACCTGTGTTCAGAAGCACAGAAAAAAGCCTTATCTCCAAGGGAGAACTCACTCATCCCATGTCTCAATGCCATCAACTATCCTAAATGTAGAAGCCTTTTTATTATGTATATGAATAATATAATCTTCCAGTTGGGTGATTATGTCTTAAAATCAAAATCTGAGTTAGCGTATATGTTGACTGTGACTTAGGAATCATTTTACTCCATGCATCATAATCATTGACTCTTCTAAATATAGCAAATATAGATCTTATTATGTAATGGAATAACATTTCCAATCTGGGTGCTTATGTCTTAAAACTGAAACCTGCATTTTCACGTTTGAAGGATGACAGCTGCAGAGACTCCAGGAACTCAGACTCATACCCTTGATACTGAGGCTTCACACTAAATACCAGTACTGACGAGCTTTCGTGTCCGTGCTCTGTCGATACTGCTGTCGGTGCGGTCAGCTGCCGTAGCGAAGCGGCAGTAGCAGGCTGCTGCAAAGCTTCTTTAAAGCCACTAGAGATTCCTGGGGTTCAGGTGATGGTGTGGCAGGAATATGGTGTATGTGCGTGTGTGTATATATATATACACACAGCTACGAAGTATATAGTGGAGAATTTTGAAAAGACCCTGCTGACCAGCTGGCGTAAACTGTATGTGAGCTTCTTCCATACAACTGATGCAGCTCAAATTCTGCTTAGGAAAAGAGCTTAATGAATCAACATACAATTCTGTCCTAGATTTGCAGCTGAAATAAGGGTGGTTCCGAGCATGTGGAGCACCATCTTTAACTAAATGCCTGTCTCTGCAGTTCTGGTGGCTCAGAATTTGAAAAGGCAAGTGGAAATTATTCCTTGTTTGCTTCAAAAACAGGAGGCCCTGTAAGAGGATGGGAGTCAAATGCAATACTCCCTGGAACGTTCTGGTTTCAACCTGTTATTGTCAGTTTGGCTGGCAGCCTGCTGGGACAGAAGCAAAGAGGCTTCCCTGCCTCTTGCATTAGCCTTCTCCTCCCATGTTCATTAATTTACCTGGGTCATAAAGACTCATCCCCAGCTTTAGCGCTGTGTGGTGCTTTATCACCATCGAAGAGCACTAAAAGGTCTGTTGGCTTTCCTGGTATTTTACCTTTTCCTTCTCTCCTCTCCCATTTCATCCTATTCAACCAGAGACTGTCAAATTAGAGGATCTGAGAAGTGAAACAAATGCCTCCATATTCTTTCCTTCATAAAGCAATGTGGCATATCAGCAGCCCTACTGAAAAACTCCTGATGGACTCCGTGTTGCCTGGATTAGCTGTAGACACTCCTTTCCTCCAGTGGGTAGGACCCAACCCAAGGAGGACAGTTCTGCAGAAATCATAACTAAGCGGTACTAGGGGGTCACCTGGCCAGAGCAGAAGTAGACTCTATTTCTTTATGTCCAGTGGAATTCAAATCCATTAAGACACTTGCTTCGAAGCTGTGAATCCTAGCTCACCAATCTGGAGAGCAGCATGCAGATTTTCTTCCAGGGAGTCTGCAGAATGCAAAGAGGGAACTTCTACCTTCACCTCCTGCTTGTCTCTTGTCCTTTGGCATGGACAGGAAAAGTGGAAACATCTCAAAACCACAGGAAGTGATGTGCAGGCTACTGAGATAAGCCTTCTGTAATCCTTGCTGTCATATTTTTCTCACATTCCCAATGCTAGGTTTTGACCCACATTCAGGTTTTGGCAGATTGGAAGACATATAACTAATGGACCATGAAATTTTTGCAGGTCTAATTAGAACTATATTAGATCGGTAAAAATAGATTAATGCAATGACATTTGATACTGATGCCTGTCAGCCTGCAAAACAGGAAACCATCCTTCTTGCTTAGCATCTTGTCTCTCTCTTTCCAGCCTGTAATAAAGAAGTCCAGACTTACAGATGTCACCTTCATCATTTCTACAGCTGGATAGGAAAAGTTTGTTTAGCAAATATACCCCGCTCCTTCATGTATATGTGTGAATTAGTAACTTTACTATTTCTATAAATGTGCTTCCTATTTGTAGTGAGAAGTCAAATCCCATGTGCAAACCAGTTCAAGCTTTATCAGCTAATCCCAAATTATTCCCTGTGGCTTTCCTCTGTGCATCCTGGAGTTTGCTGCTGGGGTTATGTGAATAGTAATGTGGCATCATTTATCCTGCTAGTTTGAATGGATGATGGTTATATAAAGAACATTGTTCAGACTATCAGTTTTGTTTAATACACTTTTCTGTGTTAACAATGAATTCAAGAGGGCTAGAAAAGGGTTTGCTCTGTTACTCGTACCTGCAGCAAGGTCCTTAAGCCCAGGTATAAAGGAACTAGAAGGAACTTTCCAACAGAGAAAGCAGTTTTGCTTCTGTTTCCTATGAATCTTTTCACTAACATTTTTATGCTTTTATTTTTTCTTAACATTCATATTCTTTATCATACCCTCTAACTTCCTCCCAGGTATGTTACTCATTCCACCACCCTCCTGACAACACATTTCTCCAATTTACTGTCAGACTCTGTGTAATGTCTCACCCAAATTCCTTTTACAAGGCATTTTGCCACTAAGATCCAGCAGTTCTTCACTAGTTTTTGGTTTTTTTCATTCAGTTCTTGTGTTTATTCTGACCAAAGCCAGTCAAATGTAATTTCTAAATGATGTTTTTAAAGTAAGTCAGCTATGGCCTTCCAAACAGAGTGTTTGTACCACCATGTATTTGGTAACATATTTGCAAGTAATGAGCTGCTACTTTGCTAAAATTCTCCTATGAAATGATTTTTAAATGAACAGAGAAATATTACTTGAAACACTGTATAAAGTAAAGATGTCCTATAAATGGATTATCTAAATTTGGGGCTATTTCATTAACTGGAGTAAGAGGTTGAGTAGGAATATTTGGATTCTGTGATATGAGGTCCATATATACTTTAGCACTGAAAAAAATAAGGTATTTTGTGATTTATTGTGCACAGACAAGCCTTGAGCAGCAGAAGTGTTTGTCATGTGCACTCTTACCACCTGGCATAAATATCTGTGACAACTAAGTACATGTTTTTATTATGTTTTTCAAAATGAAAGTGACTGTAGAGGCTATTGGTTTGTTCTGCATTCTTGAACTTCTTGGCATCATAGAGTAGTTATTTTGTAGCTCACTGCTCTCCCTGACTGGAGATTTTCAGAGCTGTCCTTTCCATCTTCCACCAGGACTCATTTATATTGCGACATCCCTCTGAGACTTGATCCTCACTCTTGTTTTACATTTGTTGTGCTTGTGCTCACCTCATGAGGACCTCCGTTCATTCTGCATGCGGTTCCATGGGCTGGTGGTGTTGTTCATGAGAGAGACTCCTGTGTTGTGAAGTAGCTGTTCTCGAGTAGGAGACATCACATTGTCATACCCATGTGGCTGACAATTCATTTTTCTCTTTTTTGAGGACTTCAGTAGGTTTGGGTGTGTGTCTTCCTCAGCATTTGTAAACCATTAGAAAAATCAGAGTCTTTAGAAAATAGTTCTGAAAGAGTTTTCAAACACTAACCAAACCATCCAACCTGTGAGGAGGAAGGCTAAATTTACGTAATTTCTGGAAGAGGTATGTCTAACTTGTCCTTAAGATCTTCCTTTGGAATGTAAATGCAACTGATGTGATAAGCACAAACAAGGAAATGAAGATTCATCTAGCTTTCTGATAGCCTTCAGCAGCGATATTTGTTGTTGTAATCTGTTGTCTGGAACTTTGTCCTTATATACAGGAGGTAAGCAGCAGTGCTTACTCTACCTGAGTGTTTTTTCCTTTGTGATTTCAATCAGCAGTATTCTAGTCATAGCTCCTTCCTTTTCTTTTGGTATAGACAATGATCAGATACATATCATTTAAAGCCCAATTTTTCAAAATATTATTAAGCCCAAAACCTGTCCATACCAAACATCAATACTCCTATATCAGTCATGGATGTTTTAATTTGAGTAAGCACTCCATGTGCACTGGTGGCATAGCGGGAATAAAAATATGTGTCAACCAAGACCAGTCAGGAAGTCAAGGACAGAGATAGTAACTGGACTGTGTGCCATAGTAGACTCTTACATGGTCACATGAATAACCCACTGAAATATTCACTATTACTTATTTATTTCCTCATCTCATTCACTGTAATGAACCCTTAGTTTTAACTGACTTTAGATGCTGATATTGGACATTTCACCCTTTACCAGCAGTTGCCCTCCTCAGAGAAAATTCTGTTTGTTTTTCCAAATTCAAAGCTTGGATTTCTTGTGAGACCACAGAGAGTAATAGTTCCTTCTCTCCTTCCCAAGCAGTAGTTATGTGGCTCTTCAGCTCTACTCGTCAGTTTGTGGCTGCATCCATTCCTGCATTTGTCCGCTTCCTCTGCCCTACTCTGATCTCAAGTCATTAGACAGATTCAGTGTTACTAGGTGAGTACTTCTAATTGGAAAATCTTTGCAAATCATTATTTATACGCATCTCCTGGACCTTGTCCCATTGTACAAACAATCATGGAAACTGACAGTGTATGCATGAAGAATTGCAAAGCAAATCTGAAGACTTCATTTCAAAGAATCTTTCTGTCTGCCTCTTTGTGGCATTCAACCAGCAAATATCAGCAGATATTTCCTCCAGTACTGTGCTATAAAACCTGCTTTGTACTTCTTACCCCGTAGGTCAAAAAGGACTGGAAAAGATCCAGAAAACTGGGCAATTTCTAGGGAAAAGGTAACGACATATCTGAAGAAAAGTTATTAACTGATGTTCAGAAATACCTGCTCTCAGTTTCAGTGTTTCCACCAAAAAGTGCTTTTGTCAGGATTTTGTACTTGTTATTTTTGAAGGATTAAAAGGTTTTTATTAGGACGTTTCATTCTGAGACTTTTCCTCACTAAGAAGAGACCTTTGAGGTATTGCACTGAGATATTGATCAGACTCTCATTACCATTCCATGTTATTTTCATCATCTGGGGGAGAATTTGTGCTGAAAGGAAAGATAAAATGAAAAATGAACTTGGTCCAGTGATGAACTGTGTGTGTTCTGCATTGAAATGCAAGCAGTCCTAGACTGGCTTCCAAAATGGTTCTGGTACCAGCATCAGACTGGTAGCAGATTAGGTACCAGTCATTTCATTTGGCAGCACATTTTATTGAGCAGCAGAACCTAACTACATTATAAAAGAAAATAAATATAAAATTAAATAATAATAACAAAATATGGCAATCTCAAGAAGTGTGCCTGTGTGAACTTCATGA
>NW_010533928.1:0-36282 GCF_000687285.1 Phaethon lepturus
AACGAAGGTGTTGGGCGTGACCAGACTACTAGCGCTAACTTTGGGCTTCATTCAGAACCTGAGCTGAGCCTCCCCCAGTCCCTCTGATATCTGAGGATCGACTGGAAAGCAAGGGGGTTTAGTTTATGCCAAATTGCTCTGCCTCTTTACGCAACACAGAGGAGTAATTTTTTTAAAGCTGTAAATTGCCATTCAGTGGAGTTTTGCCAGTTGATACTAAGTTTCATCACTGTGAAGACCTTTTCTGGTGTGGTTGACACACCTGAGGGACAGGATGCCATCCAGAGGGACCTGGACAAGCTTGAGGAATGGGCCTGTGTGAACCTCATGAGGTTCAACAAGGCCAAGTGCAGGATCCTGCACCTGGGTTCAGGCAACTCCCTGTAACAATCCAGGCTGGGGGATGAAGAGATTGAGAGCAGCCCTGCCGAGAAGGGCTTGGAGGTACTAGTGGACAAAAAGCTGGACGTGAGCCACCAATGTGTGCTCGCAGCCCAGAAGGCCAACCATATCCTGGGCTGCATTCAAAGAAGCGTGGCCCGCAGGTCAAGGAAGGTGATTCTGCCCCTCTAGTCCATTCTGGTGAGACCTCACACGGAGTACTGCATCCAGCTCTGAAGCTCTCAGCCCAGCAAAGATTGTTGGAGTGGGTCCAGAGGAGGGCCACAAAAAGGATGAGAGGGATGGAACACCTCTCCTATGAGGACAGGCTGAGAGGGCTGGGGTTGTTAAGCCTGGAGAAGAGAAGGCTCCAGGGAGACCTTCTTGCAGCAGTATTGCAGTATTTCAATGCTTAAAGGGGACTCATAAGAAAGATGGGGACAAACTTTTGAGCAGGGCCTATAGTGATAGGACAAGGTGCAATAGTTTTAAATGAAAAGAGGGTAGAGTTCAACTAGATATAAGGAAGAAATTTATTGCAAATGAGGGTGGTGAAATACTGGCACAGGTTGCCCAGAGAGGTGGTAGATGCCCCATCCCTGGAATCATTCAAGGTCAAGTTGGATGGGGCTCTGAGCAACCTGATCTGGTTGGAGATGTCCCTGCTCATTGCAGGAGGGTTGGACTAGATGACCTCAAAAGGTCCCTTCCAACACAACCTATTCTATGATTCTGTGAATCTATGATTTTGTAATAGTCAAAACCTGTATAAAAAGGATTAGACAAAGGTACATCAAAGAGTAAGCATATTCAGAAATACAAAGCTACAGCACAGCAAAATTCCAGCATTTTTGAGAATGCCTGAAATCCTAGAATTTGTCAGCTTTTCAAGTTTGCAACAGTTAAGGTATTTTTAAAATGTATAAATTACAGATAGATGGATAGATTGTTGCATTCCCCCTTCTGCTTTTAGTTTTAGGTAAAAATAGCATAACTCCTTCTAAACTTAAGATAAAAAGATTTCATATTTCAAGCTATTTTCCATAGAATGTTTCTGATCATCACATATAGGCTCTCAGGCATCTTATACAAGTGTATTTATGTATGGGTTCTATCCTGAACTGGATTGAATGCTTTGAAGGTGATAAACCTGAGATTATCTGGAGCACAGTTACACGGAGTTCTACATAAAAAGTGTTATGAAACAAAGCAACTTCATATCTAAGACAGAAAAAAGTGACTCATCTGATTCTCTCTTCTTACAGATGCACACTGCTTGCCTTTCCATCATCTTCTCTTGGAGAGGAAAAATATATATGGCAACATTTAATTTCTGTCAATTCTGCAGAGTCCTTCCAACTGAGAAACAGACAAGGATGTAATTTAATAGCCGGTACATTTATCCACAAATATTTAATTGGATTCATAATGAAAGGTCTTTTTGATGATCATGTTCTATAAATGTGCAAGAGTGGAATTTTACTGACATAAATACAATATTGGTATATATCAAATATTGAAGTTGCTATGCTTAAATATTCACTAACAAAAGTTTGCTTTGAAGTCAAGTTTGTGAAATTTCCACTTGTGTCATGCTCATTACTCACATAAGCCACACAATCAAGGTATTGCATATGAAATCACATAGCAGAAATGATTAACCAAGAAAACAATTGAATGTTTTCAAAAGCTGGTTTGCCATCCCAACTCCAAAGATATTTAAACAGCTTTGAATATTAAGGTGAGAATTTTTCAATATGTCTTTTAGTAATTAGTGGAGAAAAAAATGGAAAACAAAATTTATCCAAAACCATATTTATCGGTAATTTTTGTTTTTCTCAGCTCACGGTATGTAAATGGAATTTATGAACTGCTTTGAAATCAGATTAGAAAAGTAGCAAATACATGTTTATTTACCTCCATTCAATTCCCATGTTCCTCAGGTTCAGTAACATGTTTTCTGTTAAAACTTTCAAAGCAGCATAAGGAAGTTAACTTGTAGTTCCACTGGGTACTTTTAGGACCTAGCATATCCAATATGATCTATGAACTTAAATTCTCAGTGTTTGATGGGTTATGCCAGTTTTGTATTTTTCCTTTAAAAAGAAACAAAAATTGTTTTTAAAGTAGCATGTCACCCTGAGTGCCACTACACAGCTCATAAATCTGGACCTTGTGTTAATTTACTGTGTCAGAAAATGACTCATTTGTTCATTACGATATTAATTCATTCAGAACAGGACTTTGTCAGGGAAGCCCAGCTACTATAAAACTAATAATCTCAGACTGTTTACTCTCTGGAAAAAATAAATACACTTCCTTCTCATGATGGGTGGAAGCATACCGGGACTAGAAAAAATAGGTTATGCTTTGAATTGTGTCTGGTTTACTACCATCTGTTACAAGTATTCTTAGAAAGTATGATCTCTCCCTGCCCAAATTTATTACGGTAGATTAGTTTAAAACAACCCTACCAGAATATTAAAATGTTGTCACTGTATTAGGGTATTTCTTTATTAGTTTTTTGTTTTCTAGGTGTTTGTAATGAACTGTGATCATGTTTAAAGATTTTTTGTCTTCCTAAATGGTAGCAGTGCTAGGAACTTTTGTGTTTTGATGAAAGTTGAGATGCCTAGGTAACATATCCTTGACAGATGCAGTGCTTGTATAATATCTAAGCATCATGAGAAGTATGGTGATATCATAAGAGCTGGCAACACAATAATGAAGTCATTTCAACAGATGCAGTTTTAAGTGGGCATTGCATGTAATATAGGCAGGGAAGATTGGTTACATTCATACAAGGTGTCATATAATGTAAAATTATTTACTGTCAGTACTCATCAACAAAACATGTAAATAAGTGTACTTTCAAACCCATCTTATTTTTCTTAGTTGTGCCTCCTCTACTACTAGATATATATAAAGATCTGGAAGCAAAATCCTCCTTTCCTAGACCAATACAGATCAACTCTGGTACAATTCTTTATTTATACAATCCAGAAACCTTCTGGATTATTCTGTTTTGGTTTGGTTTGGTTTTTTTCCCCATACTCTTGTCCTCATCTGAATTGTAGTATCGGAAATTCTGTGCTTTGGGAATACTATACTGCAGTTCAGGAAGTTGTGGTCAAGTTCTTCTCTAAGCATTGCTGTTTTAAATCCAGAAAAACACTTTGGTGGAATTGTTCTGTCTTTACTCCAACATGCTGGAGAGCAGAACTAGTCCTTTGCTGTTTTATCTGACCATGGTAATCTCTTGGACTGTGCCTTCCCAACAGTTAGACTCTTGGAACAGCATTTTCTACCAGGATTTCAAAGAATTAATCCTGCTGCACTTGTCAAGTAGCTGAAGAACTCCTCCGCTGTCAGTTCTGCTTCCAACCTATAATTGCACTGTTATGAAGGTTATGTTCTCCACAGGAAGGAGTTCTTGCAGAGAAGCAGAATAAGTATACATAGTTGTGGGTTTTGCCTATACTGCTGAATACTCATAGTTCTGAAGAGAACTGATAATCCTCCCATTCTGCCATGGAGAAGACAAAGTCAGCACAGATTCCAGTAACAGAAATTACAGATTCAGGATGTAGAAAATGCCTCTAACTGGAATAAAAAATAAAATCAGTACCCTTTATGCTTCTTGTGGATATATGAGGTTCTTTGGTTATCTCCTTCATAGTTTTGTTGGAGAAATGGAACATTACTTCTAGAACAAGAGAGGCATGGGCTTATTGGAAAGGTGTAATTAACGGATGCCCTTGGAGAATGATTAGGACAGCAAGGTGTTTTAGCTGGTGACCATGACTAAGATAGAAAACTTAACATGAAGAATTGGAAATTGTGATCTTACCAAAACCCACTGTCAGCAGAAATGTATTTGCTGCTGGTATAATGATGTATAGTACTTTTAAAAGCACTGCATTTTCTTTCAGGATGGTTTACATCTGGATCTGTTGGATCTGCTTTAAACAACACTGTGCTTATGGAGCATGTGAACCTGTGTGAGATTTATTCTGATCTAGACACACTAGATTATTTGTTATGGCACTCTCTAATCTTAACAAGAGTTTTGTGCCCCAATGTTTTTTGAAAAAGAGAAGCTTTTTTTGAAAACCAAAATGGTAGGGAAAGAGTAGGTGTATATCAGGATTAAAATCAGTTCCTTTACTATACTTAAGTAGTGAAAATTTTCCATTTAATTGCTCATGTAAATGTTAATGTATTAGTCTGACATTTTCACACTTGTTTACAGAACAGTACTTGTTGAGAAGTCAGGGAAAGACATTGTTGTGCAAAGCACATATGACTTAAACAATATGGAAACATTTGCTCATTGACAACTTCTGGACAAATTGGGGTGTGATGTTCTGTAGCCAAAGGAGCTGGTGCTGCAATGCACGTATTGATGATGGTTTGATGCAGCCTGCTTTTTTCCCCTTCCATAGGAGATGGGGAAGAAGAGACACAATCCTCATTTTAGAGAGGAGAGAGGAAAGAGGTAAGAGGCAGAGGTGGTTTCTTTACAGAAGAAAAGAGAAAAGGAGACAGCAGTATCCTTTCTTATACAATACCTCTGCGCCCCTATTAGAATATGTGAAACCCACACTGAGGTCTGGTATCCAACAACTATGCCATGAAAACTGTCATTTTGAATGAAGCACTTAAAAAAAAATCTATGTAGTATTATTTCAATAGCATAAAAATACCCATTTACTCAGACAGCTACTAATCAGGCAAACTCTTCTTGTCCATTATTCGGGAAGATTAATAGGTTTCCACCCTGTTCTCTGCCAGAGGATGGTTAATTTTGAATTGTCCTGCAATGACATAAGGTATTGTCTACTCTGTTGTCTAGCCTAGTTCAGCCTGTTACTCTGGAGGAGGCAGCCATGGAGGAGTCTAATTCCCCATCCTGCTTAGACAGAGGAATCCCCTTGGCTTTCTGGTATCTTTTTGCTGAGACAGGGCTGTTTGCCACTGTGGGAGGTGGCTAATTGAAGGAATGGTGCAACTTTCTCTGTTGCAGGCTTGGGCACTGGTGGCGTACATAGACACATGCACATCAGACACATTCACATCACTTCTATTTCTGTAGAGAAATGAGGGAACCATTTTTGTGAATATTGTTACTTTCTGCCTTTGGTGGGGCAGAATGTGTGTCACTCACTGGGGTAGCTAGTTAGACCCTGCTAAAAAACTTTTCTTCATGAGGACTCCAGCTCAACAGTTATTCCTGTGCAGTCAGTTGTGGAAATCACAGGTCATGGCATAGTAGTATTGACAGTATTTAGCCCCCTTGGATTCTTCTGCTTGCCAACGATAAATTTTTAGGGTCATTTATCACTTAGTCTTCAGCCTAAACTGTTGCATTGCCTGTTATGGGGAACATCACTGTCAAGGGAGTCAAACCTGAGTGCAGGCGAATGAAAGGACAGTCCCAGCTGTCAGAGTGCAAAATGGACACATTGCAGAAATGCACAGTTTCCTAAGTTATGGTTAAATTTTGAATTTGCAGCTGCCTTTAATTTCGCTTGTATAGGCTGCTGTTTATTTTAGAATAGCATACAGAAATCTCAGTTGGGATTAGAGCCTCTTGGTGGTACATGGAGCACAAACTTCAAGGCAGGTAAAAAAGATAGCCAAGAGATGTACAGTTGAAGCTGGTGATCAGGTAGCTGCAAGGCTCTGCTAGGCTAAATCCAAGTCGCTATCTCTATGGTCACTTTTTTCTGCAGCTACTCAGACCAACTGTGAAATATGCCAATAATCCCTGGTCTGCCAGGGAGACCAAAGGAAATGCAGTGTTTTCTTTGGAGAACTCTGAAAACAATTTCCTGTGCGTGTCTCAGGCCTTCTAACTTTCAGGATGTGCTCAAGAGTCATTTTTCTGGTAGATGATGAGAGGTTGGTAATTTAGTCTGCTTAAGGGTTGTAGGTTAGAAAGGTTTATTGTCCTTACTGTTGTAACATGTTTGTATTTCCAATTTGTTTAATGTGCCTGGAGAGTTGTGATAGATACTCTGCAAATCAAGGCGAGGCAATCATACGTTTAGTTTCTGCTATGAATTAATCATCTCAAAGATGATAAAGACAACCTCATCTTTCCCTCTTCTCCTCCCACACTGTTTCTCTCTACTTACAGTCCCATTCTTGATCCAGTGAGTTGACATATATGAAAAACAAAAAGATGCATGTCTTGAAACAAAGAATAAGAACCTGCAACAGTTAGGGTGATGAAATAAATGGGTTTTGCCATTAAACAGAATTAAACGTCCCTATGAAGTTAGGTGAATCCACTGATATATAGTTCAGATGCTGGCAGAGTTTTATTAGGTGTATTCCTGTTAAAGATAGAAGTGCTTCAGCTGAGCTTTCATATGAACAATCCTAAGGCTACTTTTCTCCCTTGTTTTAAGTTCAACCACAACACAGATTGTAGTTTACGTTGACAGAAGCTGAAATTAAGGGCAAGCATGGTGGTGTATCTTCTGTTTTGGGAAGTTTCAAGGTTTGCTTTCCAGTGCGGTAAGGTAACGTGCAGAGATCTGTAGCAGTCCCAATTCTTGTGAAGTCACAGCAAAAGTGAATTTCCAAATAAGGGCTGGTTTTGTTTGGTTCTCTAGGTTGATGGGTTGCCAGATTTCAGATTTCAGTGGCATTAGATGGACTGTAATAGAAAACATGTTTTCCTATTAAAAGAAGTATAATCTGTAGTTGTAAGAGACAGCAAAAAGGCAGTCTCTCATTACCTCTTTCTACAGATAAATCCATGATGTGTATTCACTAGAGTTTATTCATATTGATTTTTCATTTTATAAATCACTTTACCACTACAGCACTTTGACAACCTTATATATTAAAGCATAATATATTAATATTTATTTGCTGCCTAAAAGCCACACACAGACTCCCCTTAGTGTGTAATGATATTCAGGCATGAATAAAAAGGAGTTGAAAAAGGTGATCTTTACAATGGGAATGCATCTGATTTATAGCCCCCAAAGAGTGCATTATTATATTTGTAGTAACATTCTTTCACATAAACTGTCAGAAGGGGAGAGCAGCTTGGACAGTGAAGACCCATTTTCTAAAATGGGAGAAGTCAAATGATCAGTCCTTCAATGTCCAGCCAAAAGGCAGTTATCAAAACTTGGAAAAGTTTCCTCAAGACATCAAGAGTGGGGAAGGGAAGCTGTCTAAAGAGTGCAGCACTTGTTGTGCACCCATGGGGAGGGAGTAGGGAGAGGTCTTATTCCCCAGTCATTTGCATTAGACATGAGCAATGTCTAAAATCACAGATTTTTTCCCCTGGAGCTTGTACTTCAAATCTTCACATCTTATCTTAAACGTAAAAGCTCAGAACCACAGATGCCACAGATGCAGTGGGGGTTGGTGCATTTAGAGAAGCCAGCTCCAAGGAGTAGGGCTGGAGATCTTCTCCTGTTGTCTTCTGGGGAATCATCTGTCCTTCTCTTTTGTCAGGGGCTGCAGGAGGTTGCCCTGTTTTTACTTGCTCCTTGGTACAAAGAAATGTCCATTCCTTTCACTAGGTGGTTGTGGCCTGGTGAGCAGGGTGTTGTTGTCTCTTCCCTCCTCTGAAGGAATGGGTGTATGGCAAAAACACTGCCTTTTGCATTAGTGCATGAGATGAGGATGCCTACTGGGCCCAGGGATGGCTGTGAAGCTTTCCAAAAGGTTTTTTGAACATGTGCTCAAACTATTCCCCCCAACCTGGTCACACATTTATATTTTAAAATTACTTCTGAACAAGTAACATTTATTTTGAGTCTATGTTAATGCTTCTATGAAATGAGTGTTTTACTCCCTGCTTAGAATAATGTGTATGTTCTGGGGAAGTTTATGAGTTTATCTTTTCCAAGTATTTAAGGGCTGCAGATGAAGCAGTAGGATTGAGACACTACTTTTATTCGGTGACTTGTAGGTATTCATCTCTCTAAATCTGCCAAGATTTCAGCTTCTTTGGGTTTTTTAATCACTATTTTGCCCTCTCTTGGCTTCCTTTGTGTAAATGAATGAAAATGTAGTTTTAGTGAAATGGTGTAAATGGTATTATGGTTGAGAGAACTGTAAAAGGCTTGGTTGAACTGATAATAACGGCATTCAGGATTTGTTAGGGATCTTAAGCGTCCTGCCATCCCCATGTTCTGCTAGTGACTGTGTCCCTGGGGTCAGGCCTTTGTAAGCCCATGAAGTACTGCTAAAAAGGGATAAAGCAGATGGCCAGAGTGTAGGCTAAATCCTATACAGAGCTGGGACTCTCTTCCACCCCTAGCTGAGACTAACTCTGAAGCTTAGCTGTCTAAACTGCTAACTGTCTTAGGCTCCTTCTGTAGTTGATGAATTAGAACAAGTTCTGTCCAGAGGGCAATTCTTCCTAACCAGGTCAAGAAACTTACTTTTCTAGTAAGTGAAGGAAATCTAAAAGCTGAAGTACGGGGACAGGAAGCTTGTGCCGCTATCTTGGAGAGCACTCTTGCAAAGCAGGAGACTGGATGAAAAATACGCTTAGGAGCAATGCTTTTCATCTAAAAAATCCTTTCTCATCTATAAAGCTAAAATCACTTTAACAAAAATGTGTTTTGTTTTTTTTACCGTTCTATGTGTTTACAGAGACTAGAAGAATTTGTACAAAAGCTGTGTTATAGTGGATAAAATCTGTCTATTAAATTGGAGATCAAGATCTTATTGCCAGTTCTGTCACAAATTTTTGACATCAGTTTTGATGGGATGTTTGAGGCTATGGTCCCTGGAAAGTATACTTCCCATCAAGGCACTTAAATGAAGTGATTAGGGGTTTCTGCTTATTTCCTGCACCCAGCAAAGTTTTCTTTGGAAATCTTCTCATGTTATTCTGCTTCCTAAGAAGTAATAATGTGCTTTCTGACCTTATGGCTTTTCAACTTTCTCTTCTGCTATTACCCTGCTGGTAAAAAAAGTCTCTTTGGATGGGGACAGTGAGTTTTCAGGCTCTTATTCCTTCATTAGTAGGAATAGCTATGTCCACAGGGTTCTCTGAGTATTTTTTTTTTTTAAATCTCTGCAATTACAAAAGTTTTGATGTGGTTTTACCTTTTCTCCTTCCTAGGTCTTACAAACTATTTGGATTTTTGTCACAGGTGTTGCGGTCCTGGTCTTTTTTATTCTGAGAAAGAGATCTTTGTGGTCTGGCTACTAAGTTACTGTTGCCTATGTGATCTGTAGTTACCTGTTCAGTCACTAGAGGTTGTTGTGTACATGCAGGCTTGAAAACTGCCTGCTCTTCAGAGATGCCATGGAAGACGGCTGAGGAATTGAGGGGCTGAGGGAGGAAAGGTAAGGGATTTTGTTCATATAGGCTGGGGAGTCTTGGCCTTTGGGTGAATGGTCAGTAGTATATTCTGAATTTTGTGTTCTTATCCTGTAAGATTGAAAATTCAAGCTCCCTGCCTCTTTGTACACACATACCTGTATCAGAGCATAAAGACAATTTTACAAACTCGAAACTAGCATCCTTTGCTCTGGAAGTCTCTGGATTTTTAATAACTTTGTGGGTTTGGAGAGCATTTTCTCTGCACTGGACCTTGAAGAGTGGTGATTCTTCTCACAAGACTGAAAACATTCTTCACTAGTCACAATTTCTAGTTCTCGTGCTGGCCTCCTGTGGACTCTCCTGGATCAAAAGTGGAGATTCAGAGGATGGAATAGTGTCATTTCTGACAAAAATGGCCACTGTTTTTTAAATGACCAACGTATTGAACTGTAAATGCCAATTTGAAAACAAACAAAAAACGCAAAACCCCACTCAACCCTTCATTCTCATCTCTCCACCCTCCACTCAACCTTGACACTCCTAGGCAGAATATGGGTCTATTAGGTGCCATTATGTAATGGAAACCCAAAGGTCAAAACTTAACAGGGGAGAAGCTTTTATCCATTAACACAGAGTAAAACCAGATTTTGTTGTTATGAACCAACATGGTTGGCAAGACATTTGCAGTGAGATGACAGGTAGAACTTATCCAACAGACAGAGAGATCCAGGGGACAGGTGTGTTATTATTGTCTCTTAATTTCAGGGGGATCTAATGACAACTTTGCTTATCTGACATAGGTGGGGGTACTGATGCTACACTGCCTATGGCATTGGTTAGGCAAAAAAAAAAAGGGTTTATTCACCCCTGATATTATCTGATCTGTTTCCCTGTAAAATGACAGGGGAATACCTCCCTTTTCCTTCCAAATAGTAGTGCTTTTTCGTTCTGATAGTTTTGCTATAATGTGTCTCAGAGTTAGGATATTAAACACTTGAGGTAAATCTGACTACAGTGTTGGTGTGGAGTGTGTTTTGCATCCACTGTGGCCTATGACTCTAATTTTGCATGAATCTGTAATCATGTTGTACTTGGGTTTGTTTAAATCTAGCAAATCCATGCTAAAATCAAGGGAAATACATGTCCAAAACCAAGCATAATCTCCCTGTTTGTTCTTACCCTGCTGTATTTGAGGAGTCCTGAGGCCAAATTTTTTTCCCATCCATTCTATTTGTTTACAAATGTACAGATGGGGGACCATCCAGATGATTCTTAGGGTTGTGCATGTGCATCTGGGAGCTGCTTGATGGTGTGCTTTAAAGCATGCTCATAGCATCTCTTACTTGCAGTGTTACTGGACTTCAATCCTGCCCATATGTCTTCTCCCATCTTGAGATGGTGGTGCTTACCCAGGTGTAGGAAGACTTTGGGAGCTGCTGAGGAAGTCTGCGTTAGAACCAGTAAAGTGTCATCCAAGGAAGGTGACCAAGTGATATAGGGCCCTTCATGAGCCTCAGACCACACCAGAGCTGGCTTGGGTAAGCAGGAGAGGACCATGTGCCTATGGATGTGCATAGTAGGCTCTGTGCTGTCCCACTGCATATGTGAGGTTGCAGAGTTATCATGCTGGCTCAGATGGACGCTCCCATTACGGCTGTCAATATGGGTGTCTCTTACCTAATACTGAGACTGGTTTCATTTCTGAGAGCTCAGCTGCAGCCTCTCTGAAAGATTTTTATTGGATAACGGTATTGTTTTATCATATAATTTAAGTAATTTGGATCAATATCTAACAAAGTTTCTTCTGGTTTTCTGCTTGCAAGTACAGCTGTGACCCAGCCTGTAGCCTGTCCTATCCTTTCTGAGCTGTTTACTTTACAGTGTCAGCAAGTGAATTTGTATGTTGTCAGGTCAAAAATAAGTGTTTTTAAAATTTAGAATAATGAGTAGTTCTTGCCTGGAAAGTGAATGACACCTCAGGAAAGACCTCTCATATTTAAGAAGAGCTGTATCTGATCTCTTCACAAGCAGTTCTGCCTTGTTCAGGAAACAGATTTTTTTTTTTTTAACTATTTTTGTGACTAGCTGGTTTTCCAATTTTTGCAAATGTCTATTAAAAAAAAAAGTCATCCCAACACTTTGCCACTAAGAGTGCTATCAAAATTGAAAGTCCTTGCAGATTCTTTCTGCTTTTAGTCCCTTTATGATAAAACTATAAAAGTAAATTATTTTGTGTAAATAGAGCTGGCCACTTATGTGTCTGGCTAAATGCTGCAGAGGTATTTTTTGAATGATCTTCAGGCTGAAGACATCTTGCAGCTTCTGTGAAGCACAGAAATGCAACTTCATGGCCTGTTTGGAATAAGCAGGTCACCTGCCTGTCTCTGAATAGCTTGCTTCTTGTAGTATCTGGGAATTATATAAATAAGAATAAATTTTGAGCACCAAGTGTGGGAATTTTGAGAGACTGTCCATGGTAGTTTTGATGGGAAGAACAATGCCTCTCCAGAAAGAACCTCTGCATCATAAGCCTGACTGTCCTTCACAGACCATTTCTGGAAGGCCGGATCTGTAACCTACAAAATCAAGAAAGATGTTTCCAAAACCTCTTGGTTTGCTCAGAGATGATAGTATCGTGTGTCCACTGGCTATTTCCCTCAGTGTGTCTTAAGAAAAAAAAAGGCAGCAAGGCAGATGTTCTCCCTATGTCTTTTCCCCTCTCCAATATTTCTCTGTCCCCTCTTCCCCCGGCTTAAGACAGAAATAGACTTGCAATATGCAATTGCAGACTTTGCAAAGCCTCTTTGACTCATGCAAGATGACAAGGAAACTTGTTAAAGATCAGAGTAGCATACAAAATCCTCTTTCCCATACTAAAACTACAGGTATTGGGTAATAGAAGGAAATGTGCAGTAATCCTGAAATGAATGGTGACTGAAGAACGACCACAAAATAAAATAAATGTGGGAGTGAAACAGAGGCATAAATCTTATTGCCTCCCTCTACCTGCTCTTGATGAAGCTAAGAGGAAGGAAGAGGAGAGGTGGTACTAAACGACAAATTAAAATACTGTAGGCTTCAAAGGACAGATCAGTTTGAACAACATGCTGCTGTTCACTAGGGTGCTTTTTCAGAAAGTGAACAGGCTGCCATGTGTCTTTGTGTTATTTTGACCTTGCTCTGGAAAGTCTTCTTTATAAAAATCCAGCTGGTAGAGGAGGGCATATAAAAGCAGGACAGAATTTAAATAAAAATCCACAACAGTCTATGTGGAGAAGTGTCCTATCTCCCAGTCTGAGTAGTAAAGCACACTTTCAAATCAACTAAATTATAATGGACCTAAAATGATGTAAAAGCATTTTGCATTCTATTTTGTGTTAATTTTTATTAATGCTCTGAATAATAAATCCCTCCTTTTAATCTTTATGCCATTAGCTCCTACTTGTTTACCATTTTAAACTTCACAGGGTTTTTTTTGTGAGGTTTGCTGCTTTAACTGTGAAGTAGTCAGGGGTTTATGTAATTATGAAGTCCTGTGTTTCCTTGGAAAACTAGGACACAGATTTCCCTGGAGGAATTAGCAAATAATTAAAAACTTGAGGAAAAGAAAACAATAAAGCATCAGCCAACAAGGTTACAGGTCTCTGATATTTGACAGCATTTTGATTTGGTTCGTTGTTAAGTATTTCAACTAAGAGAAGTTCTGCACTTGACTGTGATGCTGTGTTGGTGTTTAGGAAGAAAAGAAAAGAGTTCTGCCCTGCATCTTCTGAGGTTACTATATACTCATCTACTTATAGTTTGTCATTGTCCTGGTTTCAGCCAGGATAGAGTTAATTTTCTTCATAGAAGCTGGTGTGAGGCTGTGTTTTGGATTCAGGATGAGAAAATGTTGATAACATGCTGATGTTTTGAGTTGTTGCTAAGCAGTCAAGGACAGTCCAGCTTCTCGTGTTGGCCTGCTAGCAAGAAGGCTGGGGGTGCACAGGAAGCTGGGAGGGGACACAGCCAGGACAGTCTGACCAAAGAGATATTCCATACCTTATGACGTCATTCTCTGTATATAAAGCTGGGATGAAGAAGGAAGGGGTGGAGGGATGTTCGGAGTTATGGTGTCTGTCTTCCTAAGAAACCATTACACATGATGGAGCCCTGCTTCCCTGGAGATGGCTGAACACCTGCCTGCCCATGGGAAGCAGTAAATGAATTCTCTGTTTCCCTCTGCTTGTGTGCGCAGCTTTTGCTTTATCTATTAGATGTTTTTTATCTCAAACCATGAGTTTTCTCTCTTTTACTCTTCTGATTCTCTCCCCTGTCCCATCTTGGGGGAGTGAATGAGTGGCTGCGTGGTGCTTAATTGCTGGCAGGGGTTAAACCACGACAGGCATCCCTCTCCTATTCCATGTTGTTAATTTCTTTGTCCTCCCTTTTTCTTCACATTGGTACTTAATTGCTGGCAGGGGTTAAACCACGACAGGCATCCCTCTCCTATTCCATGTTGTTAATTTCTTTGTCCTCCCTTTTTCTTCACATTAAGCAATCAGTATTCACACCACTGTTCAATAGCTCCTGTGCTTCTGCCAGAGGCAGAATGGCATATTTGCACCCGCTTTGTCTTTCCTTGTGCTCAGCTGTGTGTCTATAACTCCACAAAATAAAGTTTAAGGTGACCTTTCTTCCTCTTTTGTATTCCCTGGATGGGACAATTATTCTGTTTTCATTCATCTCTACTGTAAAAGCTGAATTCTGGGAAATTTTGCTGTGGGGTGTCTTGGGAGTATTTTTAGTTAAGATCTTATATTGGGTTTATGTGGCAAGGTTTTCATAGCAGGAGGGGGTTGCAGAGGTGTCTTCCGTGAGCAGGCAGTAGGAGCTGTCCCCATGTCTGACAGAGCCAGTTCCAGGTGGCTCCAAGAAAGACCTGCCACTGGCCAAAGCTAAGCCCATCAGCAACGTTGGTAGCACCTCTGTAATAACATATTTAAGAAAGGGTAAAAACCACTGTGCAACAGTAGCTGGGAGAGAAGAATGAGAAAATGTGAGAGAAACAGCTCTGCAGACACCAAGGGCACTGAAGAAGCAGGGGGAGGACATGCTCCAGGTCCCAGGGCAGACATTCCCCTGCAGCCCATGGTGAAGACCATGGTGAAGCAGGTTGTCCTCCTTGCACCTCCTCATGGAGGAGGACCAAGGTAGAACAGATAACCGCCCTGTAGCCTGTGAAGGAACCCATGCCAGAGCAGATGGATATGACCCAAAGGAAGCTGTGATGCTGTGGAGAGCCCATGCTGGAGCAGGCTCCTGGCAGGAGCTGCAGCCAGTGGAGAAGAGCCCATGCTGGAGCAGGTTTTGTGGCAGGACTTGTGACCCCTGGGGGACCCAGTCTGGAGCAGTCCATTGTTGAAGGACTGTACCCAGTGGAAAGGACCTACACTGGAGCAGTTCTTGAAGAACTGTAGCTCATGGGTAGCACCTACACTGGAGAAGTTCATGAGGGACTGTATCCCATGGGAGGGACATTACTCTGGAACAGGGGAAGAACATAAGGAGCAAAAAGCAGCAGAGACAATGCATGATGAACTGACCGCAACCCCCATTCCGAGTCCCGCTGTGCTGCTTGCGGGGAGGAGGTAGAGAAATTGGGAGTGGAGGTGAGCCTGGGAACAAAAGAGGAATGGGGGAAATATGTTTTGGGATTCGTTCTTATTTCTCATTATTCTACTCTGTTTTAATGGCAATAAATTAAATTTCCACAAGTCAATTCTGTTTTGCCCGTCGTGGTAATTGGTAAGTGATCTCCCTGTCCTTATCTCAGCCCATGAGATTTGCATTGTATTTTTCTCCCACTGTCTTGTTGATGGAGAGGGAGTAGTAGAGCAGCTTGGTGGGCGCTTGGTGGGCACTTGGTGGGCACCAGCCCACCACAGATGCCTTGTTCCATTTCTCCTCAAGAGTCTGAGCTCTGAGATCAGCCTATATGTTTCATGGTGCATATATATCCCTGCAAGCTGGGCTTTCCTTTTGGAAGTATTGCCAAGGGAGAAGATAGAGCAAAGACTGGAAACATAAGACTTCCAAACTACAGTGTCAATAAGCATAGGAACAAATTGATATCTTAAAAAGTTCAGATCTCATACAAAGTTTTTGTGGTTTATTTATTTGTGTAGTTTTTTTTCCTTTTTTTTGTGGAAAGGAAGCACTTTTGATTTAATCTTTTTTTTTTTACATATTGCATTATGTTGTCTAGTTCGTAGTGCTTAATTCTGTAGAAGCAGGTGCAGTGGTGATCAATATTACAAGACTTATACTTTGCTGGAAAGTCCTCATTTACTGCCTTTTCACCTAATTACCTGTGACCATTTAGTCTTAATTATTTAAAGAAAGAAAAAGGGAGTTTGTAATCCAATTTGGAGATGGCAGGGGAATATCTGTCCATGCTTTGTAGCTGGTTGCATATTACATGTTAAATCACTGCACAACCATGATAAGAAGCAATCTGAAAGATAGTTAAAACCAGGGGGTCTGCATGTGTCCATAGTACATGCACATCTCTGAAGCTGGCTTCTATGCTAGATGTACCTTTTCCTCTAAGGAATCATCATTTCAGAGATCACAGTCTGTCAGGTTGAAGGATTGATATAGAAAAGCCATCTAAACTGTAATGTTAGAAAGCTAAGAAGCAACAAATTGTGAAGAGTGGGTTCAATTACTGACCGTAATTTCTAAACTGAAGTGTGTGTCCAGGAGCATATGAGTGAATTATTTTCATATTTAATTCTGAACACAATCTATTGTATTAGTGATCTTTGGAACACAACCTGTCAAACATCACTTACGTGTGTGAGTGAGACTCAGTAGCTTTTTTTGTTTTAGCAGGATATATTTATTGCTCCTATCATGGAAAAAGGGAATGTCCTTAGCTGTAACAGTCAGGTAAGAATGCTGCTGGTCTTCTGCTTCAGCTGTGAAAATTTGTACCTGAAACTGTATTACATCTTTTAGTTGTCACTGTTCCTTATATACTAATGAGGCCTCCTCATTTTAAAGGTTTTTGTGATAGCACAAGTGTGACGTGTGATAGCACATTGATGTTAGGAAGCAGAATTAAATGTTTCCTATATCCCAATAGTCTTAGAGATTTCCTCTGCACTAAATAAAATCCAGCTCATTTTGCTCCCACACATAATAACTAATCAAGTTGGTGAAAAGCAAAATGGCTCCAGCTTGCATGGAAAGCTGTAGAGCTTTTGGTATGCTGTAAGCAGAGTAGAGAGAAATCTGCTCCAGGGGCCTGATGAAATGAATGCTGATTCACTGTTAGTTTTGATCTCTGTCTGGAAAGGTTGACTTATTCTTTGCAAATATTCTTTTTCATCTCCTCTAAAACTCCTTTCCTGAAAGTATGGGTATGAGTTCTCAACTGAACGTAATTGAGTTATGGTGACTTAAAAAGCATCTGCTTGCTGTGGCTAAGCCTTGATAACCAACTGTGTGATTATTCTGACTTTGCTCCAATTCCAGAGTAAAATATTGTTAGCCCTAATGACATCACTGTTTTCTGAGATAAATGTAGGCTGAATGTAGACTATTATTTCCTTCCTTTTGTGAGTACAGGTATCTACATGTATCCTCAGGACTTTTTTATATGACAGTAATTGAGAGGATATGCAGACCAGGATGGAAAGAAAGGCCTGCTGAACTGCAGAGGTAAAAACACCACTGAGGATACTTAGGGGATGCTAAGTCACAGAACAGGGTTCCAGTCACTTACTGATTCTGCTGGGGCGGGGGGGTCATGTTTGCTGCAAGATCCTCATCAGGATCAAGTTCTAAAAGGTTTGGTAAGGACATGGACATTAATTTTGTGCTGCTTCTATCATTCAAGGGGAAAAGCTATTGTGTGCTCTGAATAATTAAGAAGTTCTCATAAACATTGACTTTTTGTTTGTTTGCCTGATTTACTGAATCAGAGATTGAAGAGAGTGAATAGCATATGCCATCCCTTTACTTAGCAGCAGTTTGCATAGCTGCTACTTGTACAGGGATTTTGTTCTCCTATGTACTGCTGGATAGGTGTTTCAAGAATCAGATGAATGGGATTTATAAATCACACACACAGAGTCAGTGATTGTTTTCTGTAACAAAGTAAATCTAGTATAGTTAGAATAAGTATTTATGAAGATGAAAACTTTTGTAGAATCTGAAATTGCGGTAGAAATAGCTCGGGTAATGTCCTGCATGAACCTCTCCACCATTTGATTACACAAAACTTAAAGCATTCTTCACCCCACCGCACTGTCTTTCCTTGGCCTCTGCTTTCTCCATGGGCCTGAACAATTAAATGTGTACCACCACAGTCCATTGACAGTTCAGACCTTCTGAAGTCCCTTGTAACCAATGTGACTGTATGATCTTGTGTGGTATCCATTTATTTGCATTTTGGGGTGGGAGGGAAGAAGGCTAGGGATGGTACCAAGGGATTAGATAAATGGGAGTAAAGGTGGAAGTAAGATATGATCTTCAGAGCAGACAGAATTTAGCAGTGCTACCTCTGTGTCGTGGTTTAGCCCCAGCCGGCAACTAAGCACCACGCAGCCGCTCGCTCACTCCCCCTCCCACAGTGGGACGGGGAAGAGAATTGGGAACAAAACTTGTGGGTTGAGATTAACATGGTTTAATAGGACAGAAAGAAAGAAGGGAACAACAATGATAATACCAACAAAGGAATGTACAAGAACAAGTGATGCCCAATACAGCAATTGCTCACCGCCCCGTGATCGACAGCCCGTCCCCGAGCAGCGATTTCCGCCCCCCGGCCAACTCCAGTTTATGTACTGGGCATGACGTCGTATGGTAGGGAATACCTCTTTGGCCAGTCTGGGTCAGCTGTCCCGGCTGTGTCCCCTCCCAGCTCCCCATGCACCCCCAGTCTGCTCGCTGGCAGGCCAGCACAAGAAGCTGGACTGTCCTTGACAGCTCAGCAACAACCCAAAACATCAGCACATTATCAACAGTTTCTCATCCCAAATACAAAACACAGTCTCACACTAGCTTCTGTGAAGAAAACCAGCTCTATCCTGGCTAAAGCCAGGACACTCTGGTATGTGTATGGAACCGAGACCTGCAGCCATTATTGTCCAAACAGGAGGTGGACAAGAAGCTGGTGAATATTCTAGTAATTCTGAATGTTTTGATATCTAGTCAAAATAGAGAGGAATTTGAGGTGTTTCAGAAAGCTTGTTTCTCATCATCCAGGTTCTTATATTTGAGTACAATATGATTATTGTTTATGAAGACGCTGAGGGTTCATTTCTCAGGGTCAAACTCTGATCATAGAACAACAGAATAGCTGGGGTCGAAAGGGTCTTCTGGATATTTTCTAGTCTGAGGTGCTGCTCAAAGCAGGGTCAGTTAGAGCCTGATATACATCTGATATGAAAACAACTGTTTTGGAAGGGAGTTTTATGGTGTGACTTGTCCTGAATGTTAGGAGGCAAGATTTAATGCTCCAGGAAAACTTGTCAGTCTGTGGTCCTACATTACTAATTCTGCATGTAGAAAAGTTCCCATCTCAGGAGCCCAGTTTTGATGATGGTTAATGCACTGTTCGTATTTGTCTCTAACGTTGCTCTCAAGCACATGCATGCCTGGAGATAAAGCCTTATTTGAAGTCCAAGATTAAATAATTTTCCGTTACATCACATCCTTCTCCAGGTCATTCCATCAATATGAAAGGACCAAGTCGAATTTGTTTCTGAACTGAAGTACATAGAACACCAGACAAGGATGTTATTCCTGCTATGAACACAATGTGGAAAATGTGTGACTAGTGCGACATGATGTTTGTTACCTGCATAAATGATTGATGGTCTTTAATTCTCATGTTTAAGCTTGATTGTAACCAGCCCCTTGTTGTAGTAGGTCAGGTACTTCCTAGAAAAGAAAGGAGTCCACCTTTAGATCCCACTAATTTTGTTCTGGAAGGAGCTCAAACTGTCCAGGAGCACTAAATGCCAGGGTTGCAGATTTCTGGATTGAATGAGGAGCCAGTGTTTGATATGAAACTCTTTACCTTGAATTTGTCTTCTCCCTTCTTCCTCTTAAGTAAATAAATGGCAGCATGGCAATGATAATGCAAAGCAAACAAGTTTCCTTATTTCTCTGCCAGAACTAGAAAGGTGGGAGGTCATAATACAAACGGGCGCTCATGTTTCAAACCCTGTGCACAATGAAACTATTACTAGCCTTGCTGTTCAATGGGAATCTTGCCAGCAGGTGCAGATTTACACTCCTTTAGAGTTTAGAAATATTGCAAACACATTCTTTAATATGCAATGTGGAGTTCATAAACTATCGGGTCATCCACATTCATCTGCCATGTTCCTTATATTCTCAGGCTCTCTTCTACTTCTATGACTTTCCAGTTCTCCTCCCATCCTCACTCATGTTAAGTTGCATTTTGACCTTCAGCGGTTTTTCTCAAAAAAAATATATGCAGCTGTCTACCCACCCTTGTCTCTTAACTCCTGTTTTACCTTGAGGCAGATACGTATCTGCATATGTAATGTGTTCCAGGACTAAGGCTCCTACATAGTTTATACCTGCAGCCTAACAGTGTTATAGAGCTCTATTTTACAGGGTGCTGACAACTTTATGAGTTCGCTTTAGTTTGTATTCCAAAGCAGTTGCTTAAACTGTGAATTTCACTGGTTTGCTTATAAATAAGCAATTTATTGTTTAAATGAACCCTTTTGGCACTTAGTGCTACTTCCTTGATATGGGGTGTTTAACGTCTGCCACAGGTTCATCTAGCTATCAGAAAATATCATAAGGTACCACTTCCTTAAAATGATAGAAACCAAGACTGCTATTTTCCCACTGCATATCCCCCCAGCCTTCCAGGCCTACTTCTACTTACTTACATAAGTAATCTAATTCCAATAGGACTATGCATAGGAAAATGTACACATCTGAGTGTTGGTGTGATTCAGACTATGATTAGGTATCTCTGCAACCAGCATCATTTTGTTCAGCTCCAGTTGCTGAAGCTGCAGTTAATATAAGCTATTTTAAATCCAAGTAGAGTGGTAGGTGCACAAGGGTTACAGGTTAGTTGTGAAACAACACTCTTTACCCTTCTTGTGCCCTCACCACATTCAAGAATTGTGGAGTTTGCCAAGGGCTGGATATTTAATAATATCAACAAAATCCTGCCCCTAAAGCAGAAGAAATAGTCCTCTGCTTTATGCCTAATGGACTGCATTTCATTGAGTCTGATATATGAAGCCTTCAAAGGTGAATCAAGCTTCAATTCAGCTATTTTCTTAGCTACACTGAACACAAGATCTCTACAAGTACCTTTGGTATTACCACATTTATCATTGTGGATGGTACATCTCTTTATTAGTAAGAATAATAGAATCAGGTCCTTGACATTTCTTCTAAAAATAACAAAACAAAAAAAACCACTTTGCATCTTCAATTGTTCTTCCTTAGTAGTTCTTGCAAACGAAGCATTAGAAGTATTAAAATTAAGAAGACTAAACAACAGGTTGCGACTTATCTTAAGGGCACCTAATTGCCCAGTAGAACAGATAGTTTTAGAATTAGCTTGCATAGAATATATCCTCCATGAAAGCATTTGGGTATTAAGTATGTGAAAATCTGTCCTAAAAAAATGGATGTTTGGTGCTCTCCTGAAACATAACACACACTTCAAGACATCTTGTTTTTCTGGCAATACAGAATAAAATCTTAAGATGCATGGATATATTTGCCTTTAATAACATCCTAAATGTGATGATAAAAATTGGAACCTTCTGGAAAACTGCTTTTCCTCTATTAGGTATATTATGCGTGATATGAGAGTTATGCTGATATTGTGCTTGTTTTTCTGTCTGCTCCTTATGTCCTTATCAATATTAAAGATTGAGATGGAGTGGGGGAATGGCCCTTGACAAAATCACCATGCTGGTTAAAACTGGAGTCATGCTGAATCTGGGTTAAGGCTCCCAGAACTCTGACAAAAATGCCCATCACTGACCTTTGATAAACATACTGCTCTGAAAGTGATAAAAGGTTAATTTGGTGTTGCTACATTAGGTCAAACACAATATTGCCTTTCCACACTACCTTACTTATTCTGAATTATATTCTGCCTTTCAGCTGGTGTAATCTTGGCATAAATTCTGAATTACTGGTTTGTCTACCTAATGTCACACTTGTGTTGAATATATCAGATCTAAATGAAATGCATATTGTAAATGCACCTATTGGATAGTCACAATTACAAAGGACAATCTGGGAATGGAAAGGAGAAAATTTGTTCTTGGCAATATCAATCATTTTCTAAATCAAATAAACAGGTGATGAAATCACTGAGAAATGTCTGATGATGGGTTTATGCCAGGTCCCAGAGGAGTTACTAAATACACACCTTTGAAATCCTTGAATTACTCCCATTCTGTCAAGGGACTGCCTCAGGGTGGGTGAAGTAGTTTTGTTTCATAATATTTTCAGAGTACTAGCTCCAGGAACTTGCTGACCTGCAAGTTGGTGAAGGAAGTCAGAATAAACATACACTGTTGTGTGTGCGCTCCTAGATTATTCCATGCTGCACTGAACAGGCCAGGAGATCTCCTCCTGCTCTTTCCCAGCTCCTTGACTGTTTAACGATTTATCCAGTGTTTTCTTGATTATACTGACATAGCTGTTTGTACACTTTTATGAAAAACTACACCCAGGAAATGGATCTCAGTGAAGTGCTGTGAGCAAAGCATGTGAGTGGGTCTCGTGTTTTGTTTGTTTTTTGGTTTTTTTAACTGACCCTGATTTGAGAAACTTCAGCAGAGTCCCTACAAAATGTGCAAATGTCTGAGACCACAGCTTTGCCAACTGAGAGAACGAGAAACTAGGGAGTCCTAAAAGTTGTTCAATCAACAGGGAGTTGGAGATGACTTACACACTCTCAGCTACAAACACTGATTGTTAAATGCACTTTGTCTCTAAAGCATTAAGGATTATTATTAGCTTAAAAACAGATGAGTGACCAGATATATTTTAGTGACAATAAACAATAGGAAGGTGCTGTACAGACAAAGGAAGCTGTTCAAAACAAGTGTATAGGGGGCTTTTTTAACTTCGTCCTGTCCCTCGTTATCAGGAGGTAATGGCAGCTCATACAGCGTTTATGCAATGAAAGGGACCATTTGAAGGCAAGCTAAGTAACCTGCAGCTACCATGAACACTAAAAGAAAGCACTTTTTACTTTCTTACTACTGTTAAAAGCTCAGCTTTAATTTGGGGGAGGGGGAAGAGGTAATTTTGGAAGCCTGTTTAGCTTGATTTATTTGTGGCTTGAGAGCTCAGATACAAAGGCATATTTGTAATTTAATTCTTCTTGCAAGGCCTGCCAAATATCCTGGGACTTTAATGAACCTGGGGGGGAGACCTCTTTACTTATGAATATGCTTTAAATTAAAAGTACCAACTGGCAGCAGAATTTTGAAGGCTGGGTGCACAACAGGGGGAAAGAGCAAATGGTAAGGCACTGCTCATATCCACAATTGAGGACATTTTTTATCCCTGGAAAGGTGTGCCCTTATGGAGACTTTGAACAGATAATTTTTTCCACCATGCTGCTCCTTGTCCTTTTTCCTGAATGCTGGAGCTAAAAGCCTGCTTTATTGTTTCTCCGTTTTGATCTATGCTGAATATCAGAGTCAGAGCACCTTAGGCAGTGTGTACTTGGCTGCCAATACAATGGGAAGCAGAAGAAACTTTGGAAAAAGTTGAAAAATAAAACTGAGCTCTGGAAATTTTCTGCCACATAAGTCACTTCCTTCCTCATTAGGGTAAAACTGAACTCCTAATGATGTGTTGAAAAATCTGTTGAAAATGAGCAAAACAGAGCACCAAATCCTAGCAAAGACACAGGCAGGGTCCTGCTCTGCAGGTGGACAAAAACAGTTAGATTTTCTTTGGTAATGCTAAGCATACAAACCACTTCTCTCCTAACGTTGAAAGCAGCCATGTTTCCTCTCCAGGACAGAAAAGATCTAACTCTTTTCTTCCCCTCCCCTTTTTGGAGCTGCTGAGTGAAGCATCCACTTGGTGCCTCTTTGCCTCTGACATGCCTTGCTGTAGCCTTTGACATGGAATTGCCACAGCATCGGTAGCAGTCAGCAGTATTTGCAGGCAGCAAGCCCTGTACCCCAGCAGCTGCACTGAAGCTTTCTTCTTTTTGGACTCTGACTGATCCCTCGGGTTGGTGTGGACTGCAGTGCACATGCAACCCCATGAAAATACTCCAACTTCTTCTGCCTCCCAAGTAGATTCCCGCATTTCTCTCAACAGGAATCCTCCACACTCCCAGGGGGGACAGATGGTCTTTCTATGCTTCTTGAAAGGAAGTAGGAAAAGATTTAATTTCAGCCATTGTAGGTAAACAGAGAAGTCAAGGGTAAGTTCCTGGAAATGATAGTGATGCCTTTGTATCTTGTTCATAAATACCTCCAAGCAACCAGTAGGCAAAGGGATCATAGATCTTCCTTCATTCATCAGGTTTGTATCACCTATTTAAGAAAGCCATTTTGGTTCCTACTGTTCCAATTACAGAGTATGTCATTCAACTTGCTTTGAGGACGCAGGTCATAAAGATATGAAATTAATTTCCATTGCAAAGTAGGTAATATTATGCCTCTGTTCTGCCTTAATCCTTACAAATGATGAGTGTCTTGTGCATCTGGTCTTTGGTTACAAATATCTCGGAGCAGGGCCAGTCATTTCCTACCTATTTGTGTGGACCTTCTCTCCCAGTCAAGTCCTCATTTGATTCATCTGCAAGTGCTACTGCAGAAGTACTATGTTGCTACTACAATGTATAGCTACTTTACTTCGTTTAGAGGAGAAAGTTAATTACGTGCTTTGTTGCCTTTGTATTATAAAGAAAATGTACAACGAAGAAAAAATGTATGGTGAAGAAAAAAAAAATCTAAGAATCAGTAGAACAATTCATCAAGCAGGGATATGTAGAACTTTGTAGCAGTTTACCACATGGTTTCAGGAGTTTTTTTGGGTGGGTTTCTGTGTAAGTGTGAGTTTGCTTAGTTGTTTTTTGTTTTTTTTTTCCTTTGCTGAAAGAATGTTTGTAGGTTTAAATCACAATTTAGGATAATGTGTAAGTTCTTTCATTTATTACAAAGAGCTATGAATGAAAACTAAGTAGCTAGTAAGCAGGTATCATTAATGAGGTCAGAATTCTCAAATGCTCTATGTTTCCTAGCTGGTAATGGAAGGGAGTAAAATGACAAGGGAAGCTCTGAGAGGTGGATATGGTTTTAGCGACTGGAGAAAATTCAGCACAACAAAAAGCTGAACTCTTGGAACAGACAACGAAGGAAAATGGTATTAAAGTGCAAACACTTTGCCAGACCTGCATGCTTGTGGCTTAAATGGGGCTTTCATTCATAAATGGATTTAATTGTATATTTATTTGTGCATTTTTCAGAAAAATAATTTGTCTTCAAATTGAATAAATGCTGTGTTTGAAAGGGACAGTGAATGATGCAGAATACTTTTTCATATAAACTAGGATAAAATAAGTGCTATGATCTCCAGATGTTAGCATGTTGAGACAGATAAAAAGCTATTACCACTGAGTGTAATAGTATTAATCTTTTATTAATCCTCTCTAAACTTTTAATTTGAGGCACAAGTGAACAAATGAAGGCATAGGGGAGAATTTTTGGTTTTTTGGAGGGGTAAGTGTTGTTTCTCAGAAATAGCTAGGGTAAGATTAACACTCACTCTACTTGAAGTCAGGCATTCATGATGACCTTTACATTAGGGGACATTTACCTTCATCCTGCTGTTAACCACACTCATGTTGCTTCTGGATGCTGGGCTGAGCAAATAGTGGGATGTGGCACAGCAGTAAGAATGAAGAGCTGAGTTTTGCTGCTCTTCCATGAAGTATTTGCTCCTCCCTGCAGGTAGAGCACTCAGGTAGTGCTAAGCAGCCAAGGCCTGGACAACAGGACTTGCTGAGGATGCGCATGTTTTGCAAGACTAATGTTCAGATAAGTGCTTGGACAGCTAGCTGAACTGAAAAGAACCCCTCTGCACTTTAAGTTGCACAAGAGGCTGTCCTGTAAAAACTGGTTAGGTTGCTACCTCTTTTCCTCAAAGCTGGTGCCTGTTCTTTTTTCTTTTCCTTCTGCTTTTAATAGGAGAACATCTAAATAGTTGCATTGACTGAGGAGGAACATGAATAAGATAAGCCAGGATGACCCACAGATGCTACTGCTTTACTGATTTTCATCTGTTTGATTTCATTGTAGTTTCATTCATCCTCATGGAAAACAATAATTCTGTTTTTACCATCAAACATCCCAGCTTCCAAGCATCCAGCACAGATTTAAAAGCATAACTGAAATCTGCAGTTGAAGCATGCTGTGAAAGAAATCCAGACCCATTTAAATAGCTCTAAAAAAAACTACCTTTTCCTTGTACATTAAGCTTTACCAGCTGTAAAGCTTTCCAATAAGGACACTTAAGGATTCAGTAGTTGCAACTTCAAAGACAGACAGACATGAGAGCTGAACTATTTGTCTCCACGTACTTCATCTACAGTCTGTTTCCCTTTGACATGGTTGTTCTGGTTTTGTTGGGATAGAATCAGTTTTCTATTCAGGAAAGCTGCATTTCTAAGATGACTGCAGCACCCATTACTGTGAGAACAAAGTTGATCAGACACTTCATTTTAGTTCATGACAGGCCATGATATGCAGGTTTCCACAGTGGTCAAGGCCTCTAGCAGTCTTGAGATAGCCAGGTGCTCAAGCTAGGAGGAACTGAGGCCAAGGCAGCTGACCCAGGCTGGCCAACAGAAGTATTCCATATCATAAGCGTCACGCTCACTATAAATTGGGAACTCTACTGAGAATCCCTCTCTCCCTCAATGGCTGACACCCCTGGAGGGTCTTGCCCATCTCTTTGCTCCCAAGGCCTGCTCTCCCTGCGCTGGAGCTGCGCTGCTCGCAGTGTTTATCAACCAGCATTTGCTGCTGGGAGCACGCAGCTCACGACCACTATCTGGGCTGAGTATAACTCAGTGTACTTTATATTGCTTTAGTACTGATATTAGTTTTATTGTTTTACTAAATCTGTTTCTCTTTCAACCCATTTGAACCCACGAGTTTCTTCATTCCCCAATTTCCCTTTCTCGGCTGAGAGGGGGATTTTGGGGGATAGACGAAGTGCTTACATTTGGTCCAGAGGTGGGCTAAACCAAGATAATGGTATATTAGCATCTGGGGATGCTAATTGTGCTTCATAAGTACACATTGCAAATGACTTGCCAAAACCAAAGGTATTAATCTCTCTGATCTTGCCAGTGGAGGTTTACATTTCCACAGTTGTACTGAATTTCAAATCGGCTATTGTGTGGCCACAATAAATGAGGGGGCAGAGACTTCCAGTAGGGAACTCTGAACTTTTTAAGAGGTTACTGAATAGATAAACCAAGTCTGTGAAAACAACTATTAAACCAGTTACTGCTCCACAACCTTATTAAAGGATCAGTAGATAGGTTTTTTTCTGTTTTCAACCTCATAACCTGTTATTCACTGCATTTGCTCCTTTTAAAATTATTTTTCAAAGAAGTTATCTTACACTGATGTGGCAGGAAATATATACTGGAGTTGAGTGTAGTGCTTATACTGTTATTCAACTGCACTATGTTAGCACAGTGACTAACATACTGGTTTAGCATGAGGTCTGCTTTTAAATTAGTTTCATAGAATCATTTAGGTTGGAAAAAAACGAGTCCAATCATAAACATAACACTGACAAGTTGTGCTGGGTTGACCTTGGCTAGATGCCAGGTGCCCATCAAAACCACCCTATCCTCAGCTGGACTGGCAAGAGAAAATATAACAAAAAACTTAGGGGTTGAGATAAGGACAGGGACAGATCATTCAGCAGTTATCGTCACAGTCAAAACAGACTCAACTTGGGGAAATTAATTTAATTTATTGTCAATAAAAATCAGAGTAGGATAACAAGAAATAAGACCAAATCTTAAAACACCTTCCCCTGAGCCTTCTCTTCTTCCCAGTCTCAATTTTGCTCCTGATCTCTCTACCACCTCCCTCCCAAGTGGCACAGGGGGAAGGGGAATGGGGGTTGCGGTCAGTTCATCACACATTGTTTTCTGCTGCTCCTACCTCCTCAAGGGAAGGACTCACACTCTTCTCCGTCTCCAGCATAGGGTCCCTCCCATGGAAGACAGTCCTCCACGAACTTTTCTCCAACATGAGTTCTTCTCATGGGCTGCAGTTCTTCATAAACTGCTCCAACATGGTCCTTTCCACAGGGTGCAGTCCTTCAGAAACAGACTGCTCCAGTGTGGGTCTCCCATGGGGTCACAAGTCCTGCCAGCAAACCTGCTCCAGCGTGGAGCTCCTCTCTCCACGGGTCCACAGGTCCTGCCAGAAGCTTGCTCCAGAGTGGGCCACCCATGGGGTCATAGTATCCTGCAAGCATCCACCTGCTCCAGCATGGGGTTCTTCACAGTCTGCAGGTGGATATCTGCTCCACCGCAGAGCTCCATGGGCTGCAGGGGACAGCTTGTCTCACCATGGTCTTCACCATGGGCTGCAGGGGAATCTCTGCTCTGGCTCCTGGAGCACCTCCTCCCTGCCCTTCTTCACTGACCTTGGTGTCTACAGAGTTGTTTTCACATTCTCACTCCTCTCTCCAGCTGCAAATGCTACCTGCCAGGTTTTTTTCCCCTTCTTAAATATGTTATCTTAGAGGCGCTACCACTGTCACTGATTGGCTTGGCCTTGGCCAGCGGCAGGTCTGTCTTGGAGCCAGCTGGCACTGGTTCTATCGGACCCAGGGGAAGTTTCTAGCAACTTCTCACAGAAGCCACCGCTGCAATCCGCACCACTAAGAAAACCTTGCCACGTAAACCCAATACAAAAGTCCACCACTAAACCATGTCCCTAAGCGCCACATCTACACATCTTTTAAATACCTCCAGTGATGGTGATTCAACCACTTTCCTGAGCAGCCTGTTCCAATGCTTAGATAACTCTTTCAGTGAAGAAAATTTTCCTAATATCCAATCTAAAAGTCCCCTAGCACAACTTGAGTCCATTTCCTCTTGCCTTATCGCTTGCTACTTGGGAGAAGAGACCAACACCTCACCATAACCTCCATTGAGATAGTTGTAGAGAGCAATATGGTCTCCCTTCAGCCTCCTTTTCTCCAGACTCAACAACCCCAGTTCCCTTAGTGACTCCTCATAAGACTTGTGCTCCAGACCCCTCACCAGCTTCGATGTTCCTCTTTGGACAGGCTTCAGCACCTCAATGTCCTTCTTGTAGTGAGTAGCCCAAAATACTGAGCACAGTATTCAAGGTGCAGTCTCACCGGTGCCAAGTACAGGGGGATGATCACTTCCCGACTCCTGCTGTCCACACCATTTCTGATACAAGCCAAGATTGGTTTCTTGGCCACCTGGGCACACTGCTGGCTCATATTCAGCCAGCTGTTGACCAACACCCTCAGGTCCTTTTCTGACAGGCAACTTTCCAGACACTCTTCCCCAAGTGTTTCATGGGATTGTTGTGACCCAAGTGCAGGAACTCTTAGCTTTGTTGTACTTCATACAGTTGGCCTTGGCCCATTGATCCAGCCTATCCAGATCCCTCTGTAGAGCCTTTCCACCCTCAAACAGATCAACACTGCAATTCGACTCAGTGTCATCTGCAAACTTACTGAGGGTACACTCCTCTCATGCAGATCATTGATAAACATGTTAAACAAAACTGACCCCAATAATGAGCCCCTTCAATGCAAGATAATTGGTTGTTCCAATACATGTTTATAGAACAGCCAACACACAATTCTGCATCACTGGCAACTTTATCCTCAGGATGTTTATTGAGGAGGTTTGAAAACCTAGCTGCTTCCTGTTACAAGTTGGGCTCCATGCCTGTTTGATGGGGTTGTGAGTATGGAGATCTGCTGCTCCCTGTGCTGAGGATAGGCAGAGCTGCAACATCACAGGTTAGAATGGGAAATTTCACAGCATCCACCAAGCTGCGCAGAACCTCCTTCCCACCAAACTTTGTGTTTATGGAGCCTATGGTTTCAGGCATGCCAAAGATGCTTTCTGCACATTTTCTTTCCTGTCTTGCAATACATTGGTGGGGTTTAGTATGTGATTTTTTTGCTTGTTGTTGGTTTTTAGTCAGTTCTTTTCACCCCACAGGATAAACCTATGATAGCTCTCTCATTCAGATATGAATTTCCCCAGGACTGTTTTTTCCTCAACTAATTTATATATCTGCAGTACTAACAGGCAGGTGAAGGAGCTTATGCTGTTATGAGCTCTTCTGGTCAGTAAGTATTTAATTCCACTGCTGGATCTCACTTTAATCTGCCCCGAATTATGCATACATGAGTGCCCATGATAGAGATATCCAACAAACCACAGACAGTACATACTGAGGGCTGTTATGCCTATTTGTCACACATCTTTATTTTATCAATTTATAACTTCAGAATAGTTTTATTTTATATTTCAATTCTGTTGTATTTGTCACTTCTCTGCCTTCTTCACGTGATCTCTGTTTTCTCCTATCTTTTCATCTACCCTGGAATCTTCTTGGTGTAAGAAAATGCACAGTACCTATGTCTCTAGTTGTTAAGTTTATGCAGCGTGAAAGAGCTTTTAAGATACTTGGGAATGATTCAGTCTCTTCTTTTTGTAGTAATGGCATGGATATTAAGTGTATATCCACATCTTAGGCAAATCTAATGATAAAATGGTGTAAATAGCTATCAATAATACACGTGAACAGCCAGCTTTTAGGTGTAGCACACAGCTATATAGGACAAAGCTGCAGTTACTAGAGTAATAGTGTTTATCGATACAACTTAAACCAGAGTCAGGGATTTCGAGTGAAGTTTTGCAGAGGGGCAATAGTTTTATTAGCATAAATTTATTGGGAATAAATTCCTGGATTGTAGATGGTGGGTCAGCTTCCCTGGGATGTCCTTGAGCCTATATGTTTTGTGACTTTGTAAGATGATCAGTATTGTCTGTACTCCGGCACCACATTCTTCTGTTAAAATCTGTTGCAGAAGAATAGCCTGGTTTGGAGGGTGTTTGTTTTTTTGTTTGGAGGTGTGTTTTGCTTTTTGATTTTTTGGGGTTTTTTTTTCAGTAAAACCTAACAAGTGAGAATTTACCTTCCACCTCCTGAAAAAATTAAATATTCCAGTCTCTTTTTGCAAAAGATATATCTCTATTATGAAAAAAATCTCAGAATGCAATAAAAGTTGACAAAATCTCACGTTAAGAAGGAAAAGCACTAGGGGTGGGGGAAATTAGCTGCCAAAGTCTTTAGCTGGCAAAGGCAGCTAAAGTCCTACATGTAACCTGGAAATCTCCTAATAATCCTGTGTTTCTTATGGTTGAAGCTGCTTGGCATGTCACTGGATCAAAAGTAATCTCGTCTATATGTGGCCAGGCTTCAATGTTAAATCTGCTTCCCAGGTGAATTGGACTATTTATTGCAGCCAAGAGGTTGTGTGGAGAGGCAAAATGAGACCTTTTTGAGAAAGCTCTTGAGCTGGTGCTCCTGGTGGGGTGAAGACAAAGAAGAATTGAGGAGAAAGTTTTCAATGTCCTGGCAATGCTCCACTTCTATGGTCATACTGTAATCATGGCATCATACATACATTTGTTTTTAATTAGGGTTGGCTTTACACCATAATTCAGCAGAAACTGCCTCCCATTTCTTTCTCACAGAAGGATGAAAAAAGCTGTGTTTTTAGTCCCCATTCTAGTCTCTGCTTTACACATCCTCAGACAACATGGGTCAGGTGTGCCAGGGGCCTGATGCTAGCACCTAGAACTAACAACAAATCACTAGGGAGAAAACATATTACTTTGAAATATCTGCTTTCCCAACAGTCCCAAGACTAGAGGTAAAAGAACTTAACTAATATATCTGGCTGTTTCATTCCTTCTTTAGTTACTTCAGAAATCCAAGAGCAAAAAACATCTGGAACGATTCAAAGACTGTGTTTAGCTAAAGAAAGTGAACAAGAACTAGTTAGCTTTTGTAATCCAGACTGGATTGGCCTAAATCAACAAAGCAGATAGAAGACACACAAGACATACTCTATGCCACTTCTGAGTGGCAGAAGAGAGAAATTTTCTTTTGAAAACACACTAAAGCATTTAAGCAAGAGAAGCTTCTGTTAAAAAGAGGATAATGGACAGCTGAGAAACTGATACTTTTTGACAGTAGCAGGAATTAGTTAATAGTTTAGAGAGCCTTTGTCTAGGGTAAAAATTGGAACATTTCCAGGAATCAAACATACAGCATTAAAGCAAGAAATATAATTTTTGCTGTAAATCTAAAAATGGCAGGGAAATCCTGGAGGAAAGAAATGAAGAGATGAAAGAGATGAAGATTATATAAAGAGTATTTTATTTCTGAGGCTTTTCTTGTGCCCTTTTAAATTTCATTTTTTATCTGTACATATGAAAACATCCTACAAACAGTGTCTCAGGCAAGGGGGTCAGCTGTGGCGAAACAGGCAAATGCTGAAGAACCTTCATGTACCTGTATCTTCTTTCATACAGGTAATGATAATGCCACATCCAAGGTCTGCCTACATGTTTTCTACAGTCTCATGTATCGTTATGTGCACCCCACTAAAGGGAATAACTGTAACAGTGTTCTGTACAAGCTTTAGATCATGTGTGTTGCTTGATGCTTAATTTGTCCTGTACCACTGGCCTTAACTGTCTGAGATTCCTCCTGAGAAAGAATCAGGTATAGCATGGCTACAAGAAACTGGTGCGCAGCAACATACTGTGCACTGTAGCCAGCCCCTTTCCTTGTAGCTGATGACAGCCAGATGCAAAAAGATCTAGGGAAAGTGTGTGGTGAATGGGCAAGGGAGTAAAAATCGAAGGGCAATAGGCAAATATCTGCTTGGTGTTGTCACAGAGAAGATGCAGATGAAAACCATACCATCTCTGTATCTTTCACCATTTCAGTGTGGGGAGGGGAACTAGTAATTCCCTCATGTGCGTTAGGCTGAGGATGATGAATAGGCTTTTCCTCTACTTGTCTTTTCAAGCTAGGTACGCTTGAAGCTGTCATGGGAGCAGAGCCAAGTATGTTGATCCCTGACAGACAGGATTATCCATTTGGAGACAGGCTTAGTAAGCTGATTTCGGAATTTGATTGTTAACTTGCCCTTCTAGGAAATAAGTAAATTGGATGGGGTCAGTTCATTAGTGTGAGAACTCTGAGGCCAAGAGCTGGCTGGAAGTTGAAAAAGGAACTGAGTCTTTCTGTGCATGTCACAAGTTGTCCCAGTTAACAGCAAAGCAGTCTGGAAGAGATGCCAGGCCTAGGGTTTGAGTCTCTATTTATTAGAGATCAGCAAACAGAGACAGATATATGGGACTCCTAAGTCCTGCCACAGAAGAATCTGATTCTGTCTCCAGTAGGAAATTGTATGTGAAAAAGCTTAGGCCAGGTATGTGCTTTAAGTTGAGTGACTCAGAGTTGCTGGATCTGCCTGTCTGGGAGGAAATCCTTGAAATTATCCTGAAAACTGAGGAAGGGTGCAAATATTTCCAAACTGCATTTGTTAGCTGCAGTTAGAAGTCGGATTCAAGACATTCATTTCTGTTTTATCTTGAGAACCGAAAGCATTGTATTTGCCTATTTGTTTAAGAAACAAAAAAGAAAAACAAAATATTTGGGAGTGTAATAATGTGCCACTCAACATAAAATGGGGCCCTGAACATAACTGCTATTTTTCCCCTGTGCTTTGTAGTGATTGTTTCCATTTGTATAGTTATAAAAGGACAACAGTAGAATGTTTTGATCCTATCTCTTATGCCTGTGTCTCTTTATTTCAGGTACTATCTTGCTACAGTAGTTCTCCTATATCTTGTGCCTGATTTGCAGAAAACTGTTCTTGCTGAATTGTGGTATCCTCTTGAACTTAGACACTAGGTGAGTACTTGTGTCCTTACTCAGCTAGTTGTTTCAGTCCTCTCATACAAACTGATTTGAGTATTTGACTTCACCTGTATTGTGCTGTTAGTACTCTTTCAAAGGCTGAAAGCTCTTTGGGCAAACAGATCAACATTAATGGTGTTAATCACAGATACCTTTTTGTAGTCTCTGTTTCCAAGTCCAACTAAAATATTGATAAAAAGTATGCAACTTCTGCATTGTAGAGAAGGAAGATGTTATTTTTGATCAAAAGATGCACACCATTTAAACACTTCTGTCCTCTGCAGCATGTAGTAAGTGTCTTGTGTAACTGTTTCTCCTTTTCCTTAAAAAAAAAAAAGAATATGCATGTATTGGATTTTTTTTTTTTTAGGGAAAAAGGAAACCATACTACAAAGAAAGTATTGAAAAAGATTGTACCTGAGATCTACTGTATACACCACAAAATTATAGATAGTGGTAACTCCCTAATTCCAAAGTAGTCATCTGGTGTTTTCCTGCAATATTTTCATTAATAGACTACTCGGAAAATGTGCGCAACCAACTTTATGTGTAAATACTTCAATAATACCTATTGTGGGCGAAGAGAAAATTGATAGCAGAGTGGGTAAACTGGTTTCCTCTGCTTTCTGCAAATAAAAGCAATAAGCTGTTTTATCCCTAAATAATGTGGAGCACATTTTAAATTGTTCTTAATACAGATGTAAACTTTAGGAATTCTGTATCATGTATATTCCCCAGCAGGTTTTTAGTATGTCGCTGGATGGGCCAGTATTCAACTAGCTTTCCAATAGCTCTCCCAATTGTGATTAGCTATAATTCATATGATTCATTATAATTCATAGTGACAGGTTTTTGGACAGTGGCATGTGTTTCTCTATGGAAGGTGCAGCCTTAGGTCCTTCAGTGCACCCTGGGTACTGATCAATCTGGACTTTGTTTGATGGCTGTGCATGTGCTGCTCACCAGGTTTATACAATCACTGCAGAATGGCTAAGGGATGTCAGTGTGCTGACAGTCAGCTATCTCCTTTCCATTTGCTGTTCCCTCCCATGCAGCAATGCAATATTTATGGTTCTAATTAACTCTGAGCAAATTCATTACTTGTCCGTCCTGTAAAACCATAGTTAAAATGGTACAGATGGGCACACAGACAAGGCCTTGGGTCTTTCAGGAGGCAGAAGAATGTTGATGCTGAAATTTGCAAATTTTTTAGGAGCTGTGCATTTACCTGGCTGGCTTTCAGGAGAGTTTAATGTATTTTTGAGTGCCACTGGATGGTTTTGCTCTAGAACTTGAGATTCCTATGTGGTATAAATGGCAAGATAGCAAGGCTGTGGCCATGCCTGATGCATTAATGTAGATGAAATTAAGAAACTCTGCTTTAAGATGGAAACTCTGGTGTCCGTGTGCATGTGGTGTTTGTTTTTTTTAAACTCCATACCCACCTGCTTGTCCATCCATTATAAGTCCTCTGATTAACTATTTTAATTAACTCTTTGGAGTTACTATGGAAAGGCAGCACAAGTGCATGGATTGTGGACTGGATGAGAAACACTGAATCATTGCAGGCTGCCCCAGAGGTGCAGTGCAGTACCCCTTGGAATCCATATGCATCCAGACAGATATTGAGTCTCACTGGGTCATGAACTGGGAGCATGCAAGAGTTAACAGCAGCTTCCTAAACTGTTACTCAGCTGCAGCTGATCATGTCGCAGTTTGTTCCTGGTCTACTACAGGACAGAATCGAGATAAAACAAAACACAACTGAAAATTAAGGTGATTAAATGCTTCAAAATATTTCCTACTGAGTTGGGTTCCCTTTCTTCTGTGTCTTGACCACTGTTACAGCTTCTGAAAAGACTCCCCGAAGGAGTGTAAATTCACAACTGTATGAGTTCTTCCTATTAGTATTTTTGTAATCATCACCCTATGAAAGTCAGATTTTATTTTGTAACATATAAACTGTAAAACAGTAAGTGTTTCATATCTGTGTGCATATCGATGGATATTTATATAGACATGTCTTATAGAAAGGTACACACAGGGGATTAACAGAAGCATCCATGATGTTACAGGCATTTTTCAGTCCTGCAGTGTGTTGATGTTGTAAAGCTATAATGAAATATGCATACAAAGAGAAGCCAAGTTTAAATGAAGATTCCAGAGTCATCAGAGAAAATATTTAGCTGAATGTTGCACTCAAGAAAATATGGGTATGACAGATCACCAGTGGTCTGTCAAAGGCCTGATAACACATCATGGTCTCTAAGCGAACCTAAAAAACCAAACTAAGCATGAAGATGAACAGTAGAAAAGACTGCATTATATTAAATGAAGTTATTAAAAGGGACTTCAGAGCACTGGGGTTACTGGCTGAGAGAGCAGGAGCACAGGTAATGTTTTCATCAGTCCCTTTGGTGGCAGGAAGGAACCCTGAAAGCAACAGGAAAACAAACCTGGTTAACATGTGGCTCAGAGGCTGGCACCATCATCAGAATTTTGGTGGTTTTGACCATGGGG
>NW_010533929.1:0-19487 GCF_000687285.1 Phaethon lepturus
GCAGAGCCAGGCGGTCAGCAGTGCGGCAGCACGGCAGCAGCGAAAGCAAAAAGCAGCCACTAACGAGCATTTGGCTCTAATATACGTAAGGAAAGCAAACCCACGGCAAGCACAGGGGCCTGGCGATTAATAGCTAATCAGCAATAACAGCTATAAATTCTATCTATCTAGCACATTCCAATGAAATCTGTCGTTCTCAAACCCTTCGTGCCCCACGTTGGGTACCAATAAGGACTGTTGTGGTTTAACCCCAGCCAGTAACTAAGCCCCATGCAGCCACTCATTGACTCCCCCACGGTGGGACGGGGGAGAATATCGGAAGAATAAAAGTGAGGAAACTCATGGTTTGAGATAAGACAGTTTAATAAAGAAAGCAAAAGCTGCACACCCAAGCAGAGCAAAACAAGGAATTCAGTCACCCCTTCCCATGGGCAGGCAGGTCTTCAGCCATCTCCAGGGAAACAGGGCTCCCACCACATGTAATGGTTACTTGGGAAGACACATGCCATCACTCTGAATGTCCCTTCACACCTTCCTTCTTCTTCATCCCAGCTTTATATATTGAGCATGATGTGATATGGTATGGAATATCTCCTTGAACAGCCTGAGTCAACTGTTCCAACTGTGTCTCCTCCCAGCTTCCCATGGACCCCCAGCCTTCTTGCTGGCAGCCCAGCACGAGAAGCTGGACTGTCCTTGACTACTTAGCAACAACCCAAAACATCAGCACATTACCAACAGTTTCTCATCCCAAATCCAAAACACAGCCTCACACTAGCTTCTATCAAGAAAATTAACTCTACCCTGTCTGAAACCAGGATACCTTGTTAAACCTCATACAGTTGACCTCTGCCCATTGATCCAGCCTGTCCAGATCCCTCTGCAGAGCCTTTTTACCCTCAAGCAGATCAACATTCCTGCCCAGTTTGGTGTTATTTGCAAACTTACTGAGGGAGCACTCGATCCCCTCATCCAGATCATTGATAAAGATATTAAACAAGACTGGACCCAAATCTGAGCCTTGGGGAACACCACTTGTGACCAGCTGCAAACTGACTTTAACTACGTTCACCACAACTCTCTGATCTCAACCATCCATCCAGTTTTTTACCTAGTGAAGAATACACCTGTCAAAACCAAGAGACACCAGTTTCTCCAGGAGAATGCTGTGGGAGACAGTGGGAAACATAGTGTATCTGTGGGACACATACTATCACTCATAAGACTTTAATGGAGTACTACTAATGGAATATTCCTCCCAGCCTTTGCAATTCCCTTCCAATTTTAGAAGTGTTATAGGAGTTAACAAATTGTTTTCTTTGTTTCTGTTTTCTTCATGCATGTCTGACTACTATTCATGATTGCTTTAAAGGTTTTCCTCTTTTCATTGCTCAGGTCAAAAGCACCACTTTTGTTTGTTGCTGTGTGAATTTAGAACAAAGTAAATTCAACACATATGTATTTATTTGTTGAAGAAAATATGGTACAGATTTTCCAGAACAGGAGCAAAAGCAGCAAGAACTGGCGTGAATTTAAATTCCTGCAACAAGTTTAATCATGACATTAAAGAATGTTTCTTGCCTTCAGTTTCTATATTAAGAATATTTCTATATTAAGAAACTGAAGGACAGTTCCAAAACTAGACCTAATTGTATTTCTTGTTCAAGGCAACAGAAGAATCTTTGAATTTTAATCTAGTAATAATACATAGCAAATTTAGTAGTATATATTTAAAATAATATACATAATATATATTATAAAATGTATAATGTATTATAGTATATAGTATATAATGTAATATGAAATATGCAACACTTAATATGTAATGTGTATTTTGTATTATACAAATATTAATTTTGTATATTCCCAGAACCGGAATCACAGAATCATAGCATGACAGAATGGTTCAGGTCGGAAGAGGTCTCAGGAGGTCATCTGGTCCAGCTTCCCTGCTCAAGCAAGGCCATCTATGGCAGGCTGCCCAGGCCCACGTCCAGATGTTTTTTTGCATGCTACTGGCATCACTCTTCCTACTGCAGCCCAGGATACCATTTTCTTTCTTTGCTACAAAGACATTATGCTGGCTCATATTGAACTTGGTGTCCACCAGAACCCCCAGGTCCTTCTCGGCAAAGCCGTTTGCGAGCTGGGTGGCCCCCAGCATTGTATTGGTTCATGGCTCTGTCCTTTCCCAGGTGCAGGACATTGCACTTCTCCTTGTTGAAATTCCTTATTGAGGTTTCTGTCATACCATTTCTCCAGCCTGTTGAGGTTCCTCTGAATTGCAGAACAACCTTCTGGTATATCAGCCACTCCTCCCAGTTTTGCATCACCAGCACGCTCATTGAGGGTACTCTGCCCTATCATTCAGATCATTAATAAAGATGTTGAACAGGATTGCAGCCAGTATTGACCCCTGGGGTAAACTGCATGACCTCCATGCTTTAGATAATGATGTCAGGTTCACATTTCAAGTAACAGCTATATTGTGGATATAACAGAAATGTTCTGTTACAGTGAAATGTGTAAAACATTACACAAAATGTTGATGGAGGTCATGGAACCTGCTAACAGCTGAAGCAGCTCCAAATATAGACTTGTCATCATGGACACTCCTCCTCATGGAATATTACTTTTTCATTTATGAGATATTGTATATATAAGTATTTTCTAAGTATATCTAATATCCTTGAAAGACTGATCTATTTCTATATTTCTATATCCTATCCTCATATGATAGGACTTGTGTATATAATAGTATCTGTTATTTATTTAATAACAATCAGAATATTCCTTATTTCTTAGAATTGAAACTCCATATCTAATGATGGATATAAAAACATATCCATCAAAATGTCATGTGTTCTTTGAAACAAGCTTTGTTAGCACATATGTTGCAAACAGAGGATGGGTTCTCAGACATGCAAGTGTGTAACTATTCTATAGGGACAATAATTATAGTGAAATATGAAATGGAGCAAAATATGAAATCTCATTATTTCCAGTTTTGCAAGGTAAAAAAATGTAATTTGTCCTTATTTTTAGTTACTTTCAGAAAAAAAAGAATTAAAAAAGGAATATTTCCGCTTGCAAAAATATCCTATATTTGCTTTATTTTCCCTAGCTCTTTATCTGGCAGTTAAAACATGTTCATTAGTAAAAATACCTACATTTCGATTATCTTTATTCATGCTGACTAATGTCATTCTTCAAATGATGCTATTGACTTCATAGGGTCTGTTTATAAAGTACCATTCGACACAAGCCAGAAGAGAGGAGTCTGATGCCTGATGCTCTATTCAGGTCAGTGAATCTAAAGATGTGACATGAAGTCCTTACTCTGTTGTATTCTACAGGAATATTGTTTTAGACATCAGTGAAACTAGAATTTCATCCATTGTATATTTATTTCTCTGACTTTGAAAAAGTCAGACATTTCATTTATTTCTCTGACATCTTTGTAGTGTTTCATCAAAGTCAAATACTAATTTCATTTACAATACATTGAAACTCTTCTGGAGTTCAGGGGAGTTTTTCCCTGACAGCATGTCAGCCTTAGGCTGATGGTCAGCAAAGGAGGTTAGCAGGTATTTAGTTAAAGCACCAATTTAGGCTAATTGTTACGTATTTAATATTTAAATTTAAATGTGCTGAACTGTACTCTGAAATAGACATCCCTTGCTGAATTATTTCTATGAACAGTAGAAGTGAGAATCAGAATATTTGGAGGGAGTAAAATTTGGTTTGATGACACTGTCATCACACACCACAGGCTATGAATTGAAAGCATTAGAGCAGTGTGCCCACTGAGCAAAGAAAGGGGGGGGCTGTCATAGAAAAGGGACTTGGGCAGTGGGCCAGTGTATGTTTTAGGAAGCTGAAGTCAGGCTTTCAAGATTTACAAGAGGAGACCTGGAATAGGACAATGGGATGAAAGGAGCAAGAGGAAGTGGGGTAGACTACCCCTGGGAGGGTGTCTTGTTCTTTCTTTTCCTTTCTTTTCACTAAACTTGTATCCCAAAGCTCTATTCTGTAATCCAATCCTGCATCCCCTTTTTCTGAAAAATCTTCCTTCCTGCTCCTGGAAGAGGAAATGGAAGTTTTATGACATGCAGCAGCTACGTGAGAGAGGGAAAGAGCAGAACCTGTCAAAAGTGATGGATTCTTGACAGCTATTGCTGTTGTTGTCAGAGGTTAAGGGACAACAAGAAATGCCATTTTATATACCACACAACTGAGTTTGTGGCAACAGCAAAAAAAGGTGGTCAAATAAAAGGAAAGGGCCCTTGATGGAAAGACTAATCCTCATCTCCTCTGACCTTAACAAAGGAAGAAATCTACTGCACTAAGTAGCTGCCATCTTTGTTTATGCCTTTGAACCAAACCCAAGGAAACTAATTCTGTATTAAATACTTCTCTGAGTGACAGGTCTAGCTGAGATTATGTTCCTTGTCTGAATTGAAGAGCCTATATGAAGAAGAAGAACTATAATGGTCATATGTTTTCTTCATTTTTGTCCTTGATTATGATTTTTTTTCTTCTTCAATTTCAACCTCTTATTTTGTGGCTAAGATTTCTAAAATTGTATTTAATTAATCAGTAGGAAAAAATATTACCAAAAATATAAAAATTGTGAGCCCATGAAAAGAAAACATATCAACTATGCGAACAATGCAGTAGGGAGTTTTGTAAAATTTCTTAATATAACAAGACAGATTTATACATATTTTATACCAAACGTATATCAAGAAATAAACATAAAAATTAAATACCAGTAGTTTTTGTATATTTTTATATAGGTTTTTTGCCTAAGCTTCTTCTAAAATCATCTTGTGAAACTTCTTTGAATGTTAGCAATGATCTCAACCTTTTCAATTTAATTAATAAAAGTTAGAATTTATAATTACTTATGTATGAATGCAATTAGAGGAGTTATATTAATAATATATGAGAGTAATTTTTTAATGAATATAGTCCAGAAATGATAATTAGGGGAAGTACCAAAAATGCTGTAATAATTTTCACACTGCAATTATTTAGCCATTCTAAAGTATACACAGTCTTTAAAACTGGTCCATCTTATGAAAAATTTCAGTGTGTAAAAGTGAAACTGAATTGAAAGGATTATGTTTAAACTTAGGAATTGAAAAGTCCATGGATGCTGAAATAGTTGCTAATTAAGCATAGAATCTTGGAATAATATAGCCTCTGAGTGAGTTCTGGAGGTCATCTGGTTAAACTGGCTGCTCAAAGCAGGAACAATTTAGGGAAGATCACTCTGGGCTTTGTCCAGTAGAGTTTCAAATACCTCCAGCAGTGCAGATTCCACAACATTTCTGGGCAACCTGTTTCAAAGCTTGACTACACTCATTACGAATTCTTTTTTTCCTAATATCTTATCAGAATAGCCCCTTTTTAATATTGTCATGTACTTAAGTATAATGGACTGCTGCAGGTGCAGAAGCACTGGTAGATCTCTCATTCTTAAACATTTACACAAAACAGCACATCCTTCAAAACATAACTCCTGGGAGCATAAAATTCTGGAAGTACTACTGTTTTATAACTTGAATTGACCATGTAAAAGATCTTTCTTCTCTTCTTCTATGTCTTGACATCGTTCTCATTTCAGCTGTCTGGAAAATTTTCATACTATTTCAAAAGAATTGAAAACCTAGCCAATGCCACAAGCAGGTGTTTAAATTTTTTATGCTCCATGCCCAGAAGAGCTTTTCTTTCAAGAAAAGGTTGTTGTTTGCTGTTCTGGTCATTTACACCCAGGTAAGATGTGTCTCATTTAATTTGTTATATATGCACCATTTCAAATGGTTCTTTTCTTCTTTGTTTGCTTCTCTTTTCCTTCTCCAAAGATAAACATATTTAAATCATCTTACTTAAAAGTGGAAAAGGTTCTTTTTCCCTTCCCTGCCCTTCCTTGCCCTCCCCTTCCCCTTCCCCTTCCCCCTTCTCCCTTCCCCTTTCCTCCCCCTTCCCCCTTCCCTTTCCCCTTCCCTCTTCCCCCTTTCCCCCCCCCACCTTATCTTGATCCCTGGGAAGGTGATAGAGCAGCTAATCCTGGAAAACATTTCCAGGCACATTAAAGACAATAAAACCATCAGGAGTAATTGGCATGGCTTCACCAAGAGGAAGTCATACTTGACCAATTTGATAAACTTCTAAGATGAATGGATTGGCTTGGTAGATGAGGGAAGTGCAGTGGATATTGCCTATCTAGACTTTGTCAAGGCTTTAGACTGTGCCATAAGATCATCACAGAGAAGCTGTTGATGTACAGGCTGCATGAGCAGACAGTGAGGTGGACTGAAAACTGGCTCAATGACCAGGCCCAGAGGGCGGTCATCAATGGTACAAAGTCTCGTTGGAAGCCAGTAACTGGTGGTGTACCCCAGGTGTCAATATCAGCTCAAGTCCTGTTAAACATCTTCATTAATGATCTGAACAATGGAGCAGAGTATACCCTGAGCGAGTGTGCTGGTGATGAAGAACTGGAAGGAGTGGCTGATACACCAGAGGGTCATGCTGCCATCCAGAGGGACCTCAACAGGCTTGAGAAATGGGATGACAAGAACCTTATGAAATTCAACAAGGAAAAGTGCAGTCTTGCATGTGGTGAGGAACAACGCCATCAACCAGTACAAGCTGCGGGCCATGCAGCTGGAAAGGATCTTTGCAGAGAAGGATCTGGGGGTTCTGGTGGACACCAAGCTCAACACCATCCAGCAGAGTACCCCTGAGGCAAAGAAGATGTATGGTATCCTGGGCTGTATTAGGTAAAGTATTGTCAGCAGGTGGAGGAAGGTGATCCTTTCCCTCTACTCAGCTTTGGTGAGGCCATGCCTGGAGTACTGTGTCCAGTTCTGGGCTCCCCACTACAAAAGAAATAGATGGATTTACTGGAGAGAGTCCACCCAAGGTGCATGAGGAACATTAAGGGACTAGAGTATCTCTCCTATGAGGAGATGCTGAAAAGCTGGGTCTTTTCAGCCTAGAGAAGAGGAGGCTCAGGGGAGGTCTCATCGATGTATATGAATACCTGAAGGGAGTGTGCAAAGAAGAAGGAGTCAAGATCTTTTCAGTGGTGTCCAGTGACAGGATCAGAGACAATGGGCATAAACTGACATACAGGAGGTTCTGCTTGAACATGAAGAAATATTTTTTCACTGTAAGGTTGACCAAGCACTGGCACAGGTTGCCCAGAGATGTTGTGGAGTCTCCATCCCTGGATATATTCAAAAGCTGTCTGGGCATGGTTCTAGGCAGCCTGTTCTAGGTGAACATTCTTGAGCAGGGGGTTTGGACCAGATGATTACCCAAGATCCTTTCCAACCTCAACCATTCTGTGATTCTGTGAAGCTAACTATACATAATTGGTATGGGATAATGTTGAATGAGCTCACATTTCATTCCTGTAACTAGGCATTTAGTTCAAAATTTCCTAAGTACAAATTGTCTTAATCAAGCTTTCATTGTTTCCACATGGAAAACCAATGCACATGTCCCAACACAGTTTGTTTTAGAGATTGAATGAAAAATATTTGTTTTAAATGTAACATAAAATCAATAAGAAACAAAAAAGAAAAGGGAAAAGGAGGAAATTATTTTAGCAGGAGACATAATAAGATGCAATATTTTCTAAGTTAAAATTTATACAAGGGCATTTAATGAAATCAAACGCATTACAGAGAGCATAAACAGAACTTATTAATTATTAAAGCAAGTATCTAATTCACTTGATGAATCTTTGTAAATTAACTGTCTACAGTCAATGTAACTCAGTGCTTCCATTAGTCATTTTTAGAACTTGGGAAATATTGCATATTTTGGGTTGTACGTTGCGTTATATACCAATTTGGGTGTTCGAATTATATTAATGAAATACCCCTCAGTTACCAAGTATCACCCTTCCATTATCATCTTAGCATTGTGTCCAGAACTGACTTTTCAATGTTGCAACATTTCATTGTTAAGCAAGAGTTATAAAAATAATTGTTGTATTTACTGATAGGCTGTTAACTACATTTTCAAATACTATCATCCTGAAAAAACATATTAACAGAAGTCAGAAGTCAGATAGGTGTGCCCACACCTCTTTTATTCTGAATAAGATAATTAAACATTCAAGCAAAAAAAGTACCAGCAAATACATACGAACAATTATTATATGAAAACTTATATACGAATTGGTTATCCTACATCCATTAATTTTACACTGAAAGTTTGATGCCTTTGGTGTTTTAAAGATCCTAATCTTAATTCTTATAACTTATTGTCAATCAAGTACAATAGCACTGTGTTATGAATAGTATATTTTATCTTTTATGAGGTACAGTAGTCAGGAGAACTAATTCTGCTCACAGTAAGACTGTGCCACCCCACTGAGATCAACATATTCGTATCATTTTCAGTGAATACAAACTTTGGCCTGTACTTTCTGAACATGAGCCAAAATATTTTCTGAGGCAAATGTAATAGAAATAATGATTTATTTTTTTCCTACAGGCATGCTTTATTTTTATTTCCTCTAATATTCAGCCTAATACCTTAGCCATCAGAGTACTTTACATGTGGGAAAACCCTCATAACTGCTCAAATGAGTGTTTAAGTAGAGAAGATGGGTCTCAGTAAAATAGGCAAAGACCAAACCCTAAAGATAATTTTATAGAAAATGTTGGTTATGTCATTTTATTGAAATATGGAAGACACGGGTCCAAATCTCATCAGATCTGGAGCTATTAATTCTTTATAGGATTCATCCCTGGTGAGACCTCTACTGAAAATGGGTGGCTGGAAAACATTCTGTAATGATTTTCATATGGTTTTCTCTGTGTGTGTATGTGTATCTTTGTCTTCTCTCTGATAGAAAGATTGCACACACTGCTAAAATCAGGAGGAATCTGAAGTCTATACGAACCCAAAGCAAGAAGAGATGCCTTCTTTAAAGCTTGGAACTAAGCACACTACGTTCCTGAGAAAAAGACCGTCTAAATCTTTTGGAATTATTCACTTGTATCATACAAGCACTAAACAAAATTAAAACAATAATTAGCACAATTACAGATGCATTATTACAAAAAATCTGTTCTGGAAAACCAGAAACTGTGGGATGTACTTTCTCTGAGCAGATACAAATGTTACCATGAAAGAAAAATTAACTTGAAACTGCTCATAAGTTTTTTCTTGTACATTTATACTATCTTTAAAAACATTTCTGCTTTGCCAGATGGGAACGGATCGTACTTAACACATGTGCAGAACTGATGGAAGATAATTTTCAGCACTGACTTGCGGTAGTAAGAATTTTCATTAATGTTTGTAAAGTGCTTTGAGGTCCAAAGATGAAAGGTACTGAAGAAGTGTAAAGCATTAACATCATACCTGATGGTTAACAAACAGAAATGAAGGGTTTATGAACATGTCTAAGATGATGTTTCTATACTGGATTACCCTGATTGAATCTGTTGCACTAAAGTGTAGATTCCAAAATTACTCTGATAGCTCCACAGACTTTTCTTTCCCAAAATTATGACCTTTAGACATGATTTTAACAGAAAATTAAAAAAACCCCATGCACCTGCTTTGTTTAATATTTTTATTATGCTTCTCATTGCTATACTGAAAACCAGCATTAAAATACCCTTTTTACTTCTTTCTAGTAGAGCATTTCCAGATTGTTTCTTAACACTAAAATAATAAAACTTCTGCATGTAGAGAAACTATTACAAAGCATAAAAGAGCCAGGAAACTACACCAGCTATTAATGCAATTTTTTTTTATATAAATGTCCTTTTGGAGGATAGAAGCTAGAAAATATGAAAATTTGCTAGTAGTGGTGAACTTACTTACATTTTCCACTTCCACTTTCAATTCCCTTCCATTTTCCCATGGAAATATTGGCTGAAGATGAACTGAGGTTAATTTATACAATTCTTCTCCTTTTTTTTTTCACTAGTTAAATACTTTCATCAATACGTAGCATCATTTGTACATAACTTCAGTAAAGATCATGGCATTTTGCAGCTGTTAATATCTGTTACATTGTTCTTGGGAAACTATAGAAAAAAATGAAATATAGACTGACTGATTCCTTCATTTGCTACCAGAGAAATTCAGGACTCCAAATTAAAACCAAAGCTCCAGTGCCATTATGTAGAACCCAGGAGGTAAGGATGTGTATTGTGCATTTGTGATTTAACAAAAACACATAACACAATGTTATGTTAAGTTATGTAAAAACACATAACACAAGAGTATTTTTCTGAGTTTTAGAAGTGTATAACAGAGTACTACCCATAAATTTTACCTTTGTTTTCTATTGAAATATGAACCTGGCATTGTTAAGTATATATGTACAAAGCTGTTCTTACCAGTAAGCTTGTTAGCTTTATAAATATTTCTTTCTGATTGTCCTGGTTTTGTCTGGGACAGGACAAGTGGGCAAGCAGCTGTGTGCTGCTTGATTGCTGGCTGGGGCTAAACCACAACACTGATATAATAATATTTTAACTTTGCACATACAGATGTTCTGAGCTTCCACCATTTCACCACCCTCTCCAACTTAATTCTCTAATTCTTCATTTATTAATTTCATTTATTAATTTTTAAAATTATGTAACTGTTTTTTAATATTCTTTGTGTATGTATACACGTACATACATCACCATAAAGCTTCACAGAATCACAGAATGGTAAGATTAGAAGGGAGCTTTAGAGGTGATCTGGTCCAATCCACTCTAGCAGTGTCACCCATAGCAGGTTGCCCAAGGACAATGTCCAGACAGCTTTTGAACAGCTGTTGAGGAGTTGGTAGGGTTGTCTGAGTCCTTTTGTTTTCACCCTATAACTAGATTTCATGAAGAAGAAAAAACTTACTCAAAAGCTTACACAGACTGAAATTTTTCAGTGTCAAAGCAGTGAAAATCCACTTAGACTCCTATGATTTAATAAATGAAAATTTCTGATCAAGTTAATGAATTAATAACGATTTAACTTTTTCAATGTAATTTCTTACACCTTGTTATGTTTTTGTAAGTGAAAATCTTCTTTTATTGTTGACTTAGTCCCATTGACTAATTCATACTTCTTTGGATTTTGTAAGCAATTTATGAATTTGCCAGCCAAGGAAAATTAATATGATGAATCATTTTATCTTCATTCTACTTCTTAAGTAATAAGAATTGTCTAATTAAAAATTGACATAACAAGGTAATTAATAAACAAACCTTAAATGGCAATCAAATTGTTGTTTGGAAAAAAAAATTACAAAATGGTCTTTAAAACCTTTATTCTCATGATTCATGAACAACAACAAAAATTAATTAATTTAAATGCTGAAGTCTGTGAAAAGTTGTGCTGAATTTCTTATAGTAAAGCAGTGTAGAATTTGTTGTAATGTCACCTTCTTTTGTGGAACATACTGTACTCACTTTGTATAGGAAAATATAATGCCCATTTCACAAGTCAACGGATGAAAAGTGTCAGCTGGGACATCTATGGTCACTAGAGAAATAAATATTATTTCAACTTTCAAATGGAGAGTTCAATTTTTATTTTTATTTTATTATTTTTTTTTTTTTTTATTCTGGGATTTTTTTCTGAGAGCAGAAAGGGGAAAGATTGCAGGAGGTACAGTCTGTACCTGTTTAGTGAGTTAAAGGCAAATTTGCTTTATATTGTATGGGTGATTTTCCAATCAAGCTCATATATTGGGCCAAACAGTTTTCTCTTGAGGCTGATCTAAATTAAAACAGTTGGTTGTTGGTTAGAGTAGAGTAGAGTAGAGTAGAGTAGAGTAGAGTAGAGTAGAGTAGAGTAGAGTAGAGTAGAGTAGAGTAGAGTAGAGTAGAGTAGAGTAGAGTAGAGTAAACTGGATTGAATTGAACTGAATTCTAATTATCTTCAGAGTCATTGAACAGAAACAGCCCTTCACCATCTCTTACGATAGCATATTAGACCCTAAAATAAGAACTAGGGGCTAGGAGAGGCAGGATGAAACATTCTCAGGATGCGTGTGTCAGTTGTCATTGTAAATACTGCAGGAATTCTCAATACATAAAATTAGGTACTGAAATAAAACCAGCAACCTAGGACAAAGCAATAACAGCAAACCCCATATAATATCAATTTTATCAGAATATATTTATGATATTATTTCTATAGTATTAGGAAAACATAAACTCCTACCAATTCTTTGTGTCTTCTGCAATCAGACGACTTCATCCGGCATACATTCAAAAGGTACTTAAACATGTGTTTTGTTTTAAACCCACAGAAACTGTAACAAACCAAAACGTTTGCACAAATCATTAAAGAGTCCAAACAATGGGGCCCTTGATCATCATGCACTCAGCAAGCCTATGCTGCTTAATATGGTGTTACTTTTTTTCTTTCCTCATTTATTTTTTCCAATGAGGATCTATAACTATTTATGAACTCATGATGCTTGATGTCTTCAGAAATTAAGTACAGAGTTTTTAATTCCATATAATGATTATATATATGTGTGTATATACGTTTATACAGTACAGAACATTAAATTTTATATCCATTAGCCAAATTCAGAGAATACCTAATTGCATAACCTGTTCCTCTACATAGCTGACAGGAGTATTAAAATGCTACAACAGAAATACTGCAACAATAGGTTGGTTGCTTCTTGGATGAATGTATTTCCAATTCCTTCTTTGGATTCTGAATAAACATTTTAATTGGCCTGACCAACTGTGGAGAATTATTTTTGAGGATAAAAATGTCACAACTTTTAAATGGAAATGTTTCAGTCCACATGGGTATCTTCTAACAAAAGCTAAGCATCTGCTCAGAGGAATCACAAAACAGTAAGTCACAAATTTGTCTTTTACTATCAGGTGCTTAAGGAAAAAAAAAAGACAAAGGAAAGAGAAGAAAAAGACAAAAAGAAAAAAAAGCAATAGCATATGCACAAGTTTTCTTGTTTGTCATGATGCTTGCACAGGCTCTCTAGGACAGAGTATCCAGTCTTCAGTTTCAACTGTTCTAATGTGCTGACAGTGCTATTGAGAAAATAACAAAACCATAAATTCTCTGTCACTAATAAAAAACAGAGTGATTTACTAGAGTATTAAGGAACCTGTGCTTTTGATCTATATAGTGGAAGCTTGTGAAAGTGCTTATCTTTGCCCACTGATTCCTTTCAATGGTAAATATAAACATGCTGCAGAAGTTGAGCAAAAAGAAAAGTCTAAATTTTCATGCATAGCATCCTAAACCTATTGTTTGTGCTGGGAATCATATCTACTGGTCCTTTCAATAGGACACAGCACCTGAGGTGTTTGAGAGAAGCAAGGCGGAGGGAGAGTAGCAGGGAAGATAGAAATTGTAAACTACCTACTTAGATTATAGATAAACAGGATAAACATAGCTGCCTATTCTGTTGGGTCAAGTTCTCAGTACAGCTGGCTGCAAAGTAATGCAACTGCACTAAAGATCTAGTAAGAGTAGACAGCACCATGGTCATTACAATACACATTCACAGAAATATCAGTAAATTAACAGGTTTCTGCTGTATTGGACATCTGTAAAAGGTCCTGTATGAGTCAATCTCACTGACCCTGTACAACAAAGATACTTAGAAATAGGCAGGTCCATGAAACAATTACCTCTCACACACCTAGTTTAGAATGAGATTAACAGCCTCTGGGTTCTTCATTCACTTATTTCTTTCCATTATAAAGAGTGCTGACTAGCCATATTTGATAAATGCCTCTGGTTTATTTGTTTAAGGTGCCTTAGCAGTGTCTGCACTGTTAAAAGTTCTCCTTCCTGTACTCGCTCACAGTATGGTTCATATCATATAGACAGATCCTCTATAGAAAGGACTAGTGACATTGGCCTGGAGCAGTATTTGTTCCAGGTTTCCTCTGAGCCCCACATTTCCATAGATACGTTGGGGTTTTTTCTGTTTTTATTTTAAGTTCCAAGTGGCTGAACTAATATGCTATGTGATGTTAAATGGATGTTTTACAGCACACACGTCATATTATACAATTTCCTGGGACACTGCATGACTTAGGAGATTGTTTGAAGTGTTTCCAGGTGGTATTTGGGGGTACAAACCCTATGAAAATGTTGAAGGACACCAATGAAGGATAAAGGGAGACAAGTCTGATGCAATATTTTCTGACTGAGTGTAAAGACTCATCTCTGAAACAGACTTTTCTTACAAAAGTTCCTATTTTTTTTTTATTGGAAGAAGAATAAATTGGTTCATTTAACAGAAAAAAAAACCAATCCCAAACCACCACCACCAAAAAACACAAAGAAACAAACAAAAACCCTAGGAGATATTAGTATAAATTGTCAAAATCAAAGGAAATAAAGCAAACCAGGGAGATACGTTTTGTGACATTGCAATCAAGATCACAGAAGTTAGGTGTCTGCTTTCACTAGCTGTATAGAAAAATATTAGGCAATGAAAATCTTCCTTCACTTGGCATCCAGACTGCCAGTTCTTGTCCTGAGGACAAGGGTAATAGCCCTGGATATACATATACTTACACATATACACACAATGTATATGTACGTGTGTGTGTACATACTTTTTAAAAAATTCTAAATTATAATAACATTCCCACAGAAGTGGAAAACCTGGATTTTTTGTTTGACTTTTACCAAACTTTACTTCATCTATGGCAAAGGTATGTGGTTTCACCAAACCCGGAAATACACTGGATCTCAGGATAGATGCCTACTGCTCCACCACTGAGCATATCTACATGTTTTTGGAACCATGTTTTTTTATATAATCATGAAGTTTGTAAGCTAAACAGAAAAGAGCAAAGGGATTTTAGCACCTTAAGAATTAGTCAATGCCTGCACATATGGGGGTAGGACAGCTGTCAGAGCAGCAGCTGGAATGTAGGCAGCTTTTCAGGTCTGTTTAATATCTTTATCAATGATCCGGACATGGGGATTCAGTGCATCCTCAATAAGGTTGCAGATGACACCAAGTTGGGTGGGAGTCTTGATCTGCTGGAGGGTAGGAGGGCTCTGCAGAGAGGTCTGGACAGGCTGGATCGATGGGCAGAGGTCAACTGTATGAGGTTTAATAAGGCCAAGTGCCGGGTCCTGCACTTTGGCCACAACAACCCCATGCAACGCTACAGGCTTGGGGAGGAGTGGCTGGAGAGCTGCCCGGCGGAAAGGGACCTGGGGGTGCTGGTTGACAGCCGGATCAATATGAGCCAGCAGTGTGCCCAGGTGGCCAAGAAGGCCAACAACATCCTGGCCTGTATCAGGAATAGTGTGGCCAGCAGGAGTAGGGAAGTGATTGTGTCCCTGTACTCGGCACTGGTGAGGCTGCACCTCGAATCCTGTATTCAGTTTTGGGCCCCTCACTACAGGAAGGACCTTGAGTTGCTGGAGCATGTCCAGAGGAGGGCAGTGAAGTTGGTGAGGGGTCTAGTACACAAGTCTTATGAGGAGCGGCTGAGGGAACTGGGGTTGTTTAGCCTGGAGAAAAGGAGGCTGAGCGGAGACCTCATCGCTCCCTACAACTACCTGAAAGTTTGTAGTGAGGTGAGTGTCAGTCTCTTCTCCCAACTAACTAGTGATAAGACGAGAGGAAATGGCCTCAAGTTGTGCCAGAGGAGGTTTAGATTGGATATTAGGAAAAATTTCTTCACTGAAAGGGTGTGGTGGGTTGACCTTGGGTGGATGCCAGATGTCCACCAAGCTGCTTTATCACTACCCCTCCTCAGGGTTCCGATAAGGAAAGGGAGACATCATTCAGCAATTACTGTCATGGGCAAAATGGACTCAACTTGAGGAAATTAGTTTAATTGATTACCAATCTAATCAGAGTAGCATAATGAGAAATAAAACCAAATCTTTAGATACCTTCCCCCACCCCTCCCTTCTTCCCAGGCTTAAATCTACTCCAAATTTTCTCTACCTCCTACCCCTAATTGCCTCAAGGGGATGGGGAATGGGGGATTGCTGTCAGTTCATCACATGTTCTGCCGTTCCTTTCTCCTTGGGGGAGGACTCCTCACACTTTTCCCCTGTTCTAGTGTGGGGTCCCATCCATGGACTTCTCCAACGTGAGTCTTTGCCACAGGATGCAATTCTTCATGAACTGTTCCAGCCTGGGTCCCCCCACGGGTGCCATCCTTCAGGAACAGACATCTCCAGCATGGGTTCCCTGCAGGGTCACAAGTCCTGCTAGCAAACCTGCTCCAGCCGGGGCTCCTCTCTCTCCCCACGCGGCCACAGGCCCTGCCAGGAGCTGGCTCCAGTGCAGGTTTTCCTCAGAAAGTTCTCCAGACAGGTGAGGTAAGTCACCTGCTGGACATGTAACTCTTCATTGATTATGAACTGACAGCAACCTTACCAGTTTACTGGTGTAAGTACAAGGAGCTTATATTTAAGAGTAACATTTAGCCAGCATTCACTGACATGAAGACCTCTTTCAGTTCACCATGTAGGTAAATGAGAAGGAAAGACTACTACCAGGTGAGAAATACTCTACCTTATAATAAAAAAAAAAAGAGATTAACATAGTCATAGGAAACCAGGAAAAAACAATTGCAAATAATTAGTTCTGCCTATGATTTTCAGCAATGGTACAAATATCCTGAAAAAATGGAGAAACATGGCATTATTGGAAGAGGATTATGTCTCAAAAAAGGAGTTATTTTCCAGGCAATCATCATATCAACTCTGGGAAATACTGTGGAATTGAAGAGACTTAGATGACCAAAACAGAAAGAAAAGCAAAACTAAAAAATTAGCCAGAATGCATGTAGCTTTGAAATCTACATAACTTCATAAAAATTCTCTTATTTGTCACAAAATGTTGTACAGACTCCATGGGGTCACAGACTCCTTTGGGCACATCCACCTGCTCCTGCGTGGGGTCATCCATGGGCTGCAGGTGGAGATCTGCTCCAGTGTGGAGCTCCATGGGCTGCAGGGGGACAGCCGGCCTCACCATGGGCTCCCCCAGGGGCTGCCTGCTTCAGTGACCTTCTTCAGTGACTGCTCCTTCTTTAGTGACCTTGGTGTCTGCAGAGTTGTTTCTCTCGTGTATTCTCACTCCTCTCTTCAACTTCAGTTGCACAGGGTTTTTTTCCCCCATTTTAAATACGTTATCCCAGAGGCGCTACCACTGTGGCTGCTTGGCTTGGCCTTGGTGAGCACTGAGTCCATCTTGCAGCTGGCTGGCATTGGCTTTATTGGACGTAGAGAAAGGGAAAACTTCTAGAAGCTTTTTATAGAAGCCACCCCTGTAGCCCCCCCTGCCACCAAAATCTTGCCACACAAACCCATACAAAGTGTTATCAACCATTTGGAACAGGTTGTTCAAGGAAGAGGTTGAGTCAGCATACCTGGAGGTATTTAAAAGTCATGTACATGTGTCACTTAGGGACATGGTTCAGTGGGACTTGGCAGTGTTATGTTTACCGTTGGACTCACTGATCTTAAAGGTCTTTTCCAACCTAAACTATTCTATTCTATGAATTCCAACTTAAGTGGAATTTATTTGGACTAATAAAATAGGACAGTTGGAAGACAGTAACAGAGGTAAGATATCTGATAAAAAGCTAGTGAAGAGAAAATTTCTGTTCTCTGGAAATACGCTAGTCTGGTATAACAGCAGTATTTCGCAGGAATGTTGGTTTGCCTGAATATTTCAAGAGAATCCAAACATTTTATTTAGGAAACCTGATCGCGTGTTGCTAATTTACCTACCTTGAAAACTATAAAAGAGGTCTTGGTACTAATGAATTCTGGCTGAAACTAACATTTTTACACTTTCAAGTCCATGCAAATAGTCTGAAAGCCTGATTCATGACTGAGCTTCACAATTTCATCCCCCTCTTTTCAGAAGATGGGCTAAAAAGCCCATTCTAGTTCCCTTGTGCAAAATAGGAAACATTCTTGTTGATGATAGACCTTTTCCCACTTCCAGGCTTTTCTGACTTCCCACTGTGGGACACAAGGAACAATACCAGTTCCCAAAGCTTTCTGAAAGAAAAGTAGTACAAATAATTTTTGTTTTTCCAAAAAGAATTACTGAAGTTTTCTATCAATAGGAGATTTTATAATTTGTGGTGCTTTTTGTAAGTGTAGAAGCAAGAGCCTGGACATTTTTTAATTCCTTGGGAAACTGGGTTTTTGGAGATTGACAAGGATGATGCTTGTCCCCAGCTCTTCTCCCCAGCTGTCAGTATGCAAATACCTAAGAAAAGAATCACTAGCCATTCAGTTCTTCATGACCAAATGTGAAAATTAAAAGTAATAACAAAGTAGTACAGATGTTTGCCATAGAATTGCTAATGTTATACCATGTCATCCTCTGAGAGCCTATAGATATGCAACTTTTACATTCTGTGAATATGAAAATATCCAGACTGAGAAAAGTTCAGAATCTCTCTCTCTTCTTGCTTCTCTTTGAGTAATTTTTTAAAGTGACAAGTCTTCACTGAGCTTTGACATCGTTTATCAGGCCATGTTCTACTACTTGGAAATATCTTCTGACTTCTAATATGTACATATTTATTTTCTCAAGCAGTATTACATTTCATGGGTTCCATTTTAGATTTAAAAAAATGTTTTCAAATCAATTGAATTGTGATTTATCTTAATTATAAAAATGGAAATAATTCCGTGACATTATAGCAATATTTATGAAGACACTAATTGTGCACATCTCACTACCAGTCATGTTCACCTACACAAACTCAAATGTATTTTGGGTTGCCTCTGTAAGGATGGAAAAAGCATAGTATAAGAATAACTCTGAGGTCAGAAAAAACTTGATTTTTACTCCTTATAGCACTAATTTCTTGGTAGCTTTGAATCAAGCTTCTCCTATTCTGCCACAGGTGTGTCCTAATTTTTTTTCCCTTTTTAACACAGAAAACAACAGTAGTAACATTACAGGTTATTTTGAGAATTCATTGGCTATCAGTTCCTCAGTGCTCACTGAACACAATGGTGGAGTGTTTTTCTGGAGTGCATCTTCTGCTTCATTTTGTGCAGTCTGGGACTGCAGTGCAAAAGGAAGTGTGGTAAATTTGATGACTAGAGATTTTGCCTGAAAAGCAAGTCCTTGATCAGAACTACTATAAAACGAATGTAGACACATCCTTAGGATTAGTTTTCAGCTCTAGTAAATTATCATAGAAGGTGCCTGGATTTGAGAGTCTGCTAATAACATGGTGTACTGAGTAATTTTGAAGCCAAGCAGCAGCAAAACATAGATGAAAAAGGTACATAAGTATTCCATTGATGCCTCCTGCCAAATATAAAAACTAATTTCTTGACATTCATATTTCAGTAAAATAAATGCATTTACACTTTCACTCATGGCAGCACATTGGCTTTCACTCTTCAAATATATGACATAATGTGAGGTGTCCAGAGTAATAATCAGGTAGATTTGGAAACAAGAATGACAGAATCACAGAATCACTAGGTTAGAAAGG
>NW_010533930.1:0-788 GCF_000687285.1 Phaethon lepturus
CTCAGAACAGACACGCACGGCAGTTACAGCGACAGACTATTCACCCGCTCCTCCTATACTGATAACCTTACCCGACTTTCTCCATCTATTTAACAAAAAAAAAACACCTTACCTCTACATCCCAGGAGCCCAGCTTTACAGGGCGCATATCCTCCAACGCAGGAATCCATTTTACATACGTAAATCTGGTTTGTGTGGAGACTCCTGATGATTTGCTATCTACTAGTCCACCAGTTAGGTGACCAGTGCTGGTTTTCTACCCCAGAGAGCACAGACTGATTGCTCTACTGCATGCCAGATTTTTTAGGATGACAGATCTCTCTGTGACAAAAGGGCTGAGGACTTCAAATGATCTGGGGGGGAAGCTTCTCCTTATCTGTGTTTCATTAGGAAATACTATGGTTCCAAAACCCAGTAAGAAAATTTCTCTGTATTATCTGAACAGACGGAAAATGTGAATCTTTATTTCAAATATACAACTGCAAGCCTTAGACAACAGACAAGTAACTAATCCTCGTTTCAAATAGCTTGCTTTGTTTAAAGTACAATATATGCCCCCTGTCATTAACTCCTTCAGATCTCAGGGACTTGAGGTTATTTCAGGATTCGGTAACTAATGGAATAATTATATTACTAGGGGTTTAAGCAACAATGTCTACATAGTTTAAATATCTTCCTGTAATTGCTTGGTGATAAACTACATTACACATTCTCCAGAAGGCAATATATTCTGAATGCTCGGACAATATTTATTAGCTTGTTTCAAAGGTTTCTGATTTTATTTAGAG
>NW_010533931.1:0-8805 GCF_000687285.1 Phaethon lepturus
CTGCCAGAACTGCAGCCCCTTCCCGGTCCTCGGAAACACAAAGTAAATGGCTGGTATTACAACAACGTGCTGTAAAATACTGTTTTTCATTTGGTGTTGTGGTACTCTGTGGCATGCTTTCAGCAAAACAGAAGATGCAATTTTTGACTTGTCACATCACAGAGTTCCAAACAAGCACAGGGAGTGGCTCCCGCTCACTGAAAAAAATAAATACTGCATACACATGAAAAAGTATTTAAACCTTTTCTTTCTGACATTATTCTCATCTATCAGCACTTAAGTGTATATAAAGTGTAGAATGACACATATTGCTCCAGGATTATTTTTCTAATACGAAAGAATGTGAACTTTTGACATTCTGAACCTTACTTTTGTATTGTTTTAAAAATCCAGCCCTTGTGGCCTGCCTGCCATCCTGCCGGCAAGTCCGATGCTTGAATCCCACTCCTGTGACTGAACCACAAGGCATGTCCTGGCATGGAGGCAATGCATGGAGGCATGTCCTCCTCTCCTACCTTTACAACCGGTAATTTTGGTCAAAACTTTTTTCCCGTAGCATGACAGAAGTCAAATGTATGCCTGAAGGAAAATCTCAGGAAGGTGAAGGAAAAATGGTGACTTTAAAAACAGAGCAGCGCTCGGAAACTCAATTAGATGGCTGAGTGCTGTTTTGCGAATGTTAGAATGTGACCATTTTCACTGTCTCGAATTAAAATTCTGGGTTTCTTCTAAGTATTGAAATATAAATGTTGAAAGCTGTATTGAACAAGGGCGTCCAATGAAAATGAAATTTATCCACTCTAGGCACCAGCCAAAGCCTGCAATTTTTCCTCAGAAAATTTGCTGCTGATAGCACTCGCAAGAGCTTTCCCACCATCGATATTTTTGACAATACTGCTTCTATTATCAGAGTAACAAATGCAATCATTTTTGCTCTTGTGAGTGTTGCAACCACAGATTTATTCTATTAAAGTGCCGGTAACTTTTCACTGGAAGTGTTCTCCTCTTCCAAAATCTGGCTGCCTTCCTCCAAGTTGAGAAATGAGGGAAACCTATCCATTCAAACTCACTGAAGTCACTTACTTGGTAAAAAAGTTTTCACACTGTATAACCACTGGTATGTCTTCAAAATTGCTTAGCCTACTTCCCCACTCCCAAGAACGTTATAACGAGCATGTGCTGAGGACTAAGTTTTCTACTCCATATTATAGCACTATCCACACATTTAAAGACAACATTTGACTCAAACTGGTACAAACATCTAAGCAACAAGTAACTAATACATACATTGTGCTAAACAAAACAGTAAAAATGCTGCCCACACGGGAACCTCTCTCCTGAAAAGGAGCAACTGATACTCAAGCAGGGCCTGAAGTCTACATACCCTAATCCTAGGGCTCTGTTTAGCTTGGCATGGCTTTTGCTGTCCTTATCAGCATTTTATGTTGCCTACATTTTCTTACTCGTTCTGTCAAAAGGAAATCTTGCTGAAGCAGAAAAGTTCTGGAATCACTTGGGAATCAGACTCGTGTTAAGTAGAAATTTAAAGAGCCAAGTAACACAAATCTTAAAATTGTGAAAGCACACGTAATACCCAAGAGTGACACCTAATGTTAATTACACGGGATTCTGTTGTGCTAGATTCAGCATTAGATAGTGTGGCAACTTCAGGATGGCTACGCCAAGCCAGACGTGCCATATGGAAATTCAGGTTACATTTTATTGATTAATTATAATTCAGATATTATATGAAGCGAACAGTGAGTTGCATCTACAATAGCTAAGAGACTATACAAATGGCAACCAAATACCCTGGTGGAAAATGGTGCCAATATAATAAAAAGGCTATTACAAAACAAGCAGAGTCAGACCCTGATCCATGTTTAGCTGTTAAATTACAGAGTAGCAGGAAATAATTCAGGTTGTCATCTTTTTACGCTGCATTCAGTGGAACACTGACAAGAAGAAAGCCTGCATGTCTGGAAACCAGAGTTAGGGTCAGAGGGCATGGCAGATGTCTAAAAAGATACACAAAACAAAACTCTGAACTCAGTACAGTCTGGAAGTTTGGGAACTTCAACTTCTCAGGAGGCAGCGTGCATCTCCGACTGGAAGGCATTAGCATGGCCAGCTCGGGTGTCCCCCGAGGCAGCCTCGAGCCAGGGGAGGCTCCCAGCCAGACTGCGAACCCACTGCTGTGGCTTTGTCAGAGCTCCAGGAAGGAGGTGGATCAGAGTGCTTTCCACAGCCAGCTTGCCTGAGGATGTCTTAAATAACCATCAGCCACAACAGCCAAAAGGAAATCACTTTAGACAAGCAGAAGTAACGAAAGAACTTATTGCTGGCAGATGATAACGGGCAGTCCCAAGGTCTCTAAGGAGAACGACACATCTCTCAGATTCTCTGTCCGAAAGCCACTATGTGACTGAGCTGACAGTTTATAAGACTTTGAAATTCTTGTATTACTAGAGATTTTTAATCATCATTTAATGCTACATGTCTGTGAGAAAAAGAAGAAGGAACTGTACCGTCTCACAAAAGCCTTTGGTTCCAGTACCATGCATGTTGCACACTGGCAACCATGGAGAACCATTTACCAAAGGTTAAATGAAACCTCTTCCAGACTCAGCTGATTACTGAACAGATGAGACGCACGAAGCAAACTTACTACCAACTCCGCAGTTGAGTTTGTTCCCTCTTTGCTCTCTAGCTGTTGTTGAAGTAGAGTGTAAGTAAAAGGCAGTAACAGTATGTTTTTATCAACATAATCATGCACTGCCCTGCATGTTGGCCTCAAGGAGTAATATAATAAAAAGAAATGAAAAGAGCAACAGAAAATTAAGCAGAAGACAACAATACAGATATTGAAAATTAATTTACAAAAGGTACACACACTTTATACTAACGTACATTGATATTGAGTATTAATAGAATTATCTGAAACCACCAGGCTTACCATAAGATCTCTGATAGCAGTAACTGCGCTTCTCATGCCTTTAATTCAAAGATCTGGAAATACTTTGTAAGTAGCGGTCTTACAGTGCCCCTGTGAAATAGCTATTACTGTATCAACTTACAAATGGATAAGCAAAGATTATGTGAGAGGAAAACAGAAGTAGAATCAGAAACTTTTGAGTTGTGACTGTTAGTCCCCTGCCAAAAGCTATCAAAAATACGGAATTCAGTCAGTTTAGAAAGAAAGTTGCTATTCAAGTCCTTCCACATTAGCTGCTTCTAGAACCTCAAAACAATTCTAACTTCTATTACATCGTATGCTTGACTCTAAATATTAATAATTCTTTTGCTTTGTCTTTTGAAGAAAAATATTGGATATTAGACATAATAATAACCTGCTGTATAGATAATACGTACATCGGGTAAAATAAAAATTCTTAAACAGCTAAGAAAACATTTTTGCCCCAGTTTCATTAGCCATTAGAATAAGTGCAGAAGATGATAGAAGATATAGTCTTATTATGGCAGACAGAGTTTGTTTAAATATCAGTCTGTGAGCAAAATGGGTATATGTGGCATGGTAATCCATACCTGCATATATTATAATGAGCTTGTAATAAACAGGATTGACATTTATTAGGTTTTTTTCTTTACTTTTCATATGTAAACTCCCACTTTATCTTTTAAAAAATTTCTTTCTTTATATAAGATGTGATTGATGCGATTGATGAGTTAAAAAATTGTACAAATACCATAAATGCCATGCCTTTAACATGGTGTTATTGAAAAAAAAAAAACCAAACCAACTGTGTGATGGAAATTACTCCCTGTTTTAGGATCATCTAATGAACTATATTGTTACAAGTCCAAGTTTTTGACAGTAAAATATTATTGCTGATGGCATCACCTCTATCCCTTTGTGTTGACAATTCCAAAGCTTAAAAAAACCCTCTGGTGAACAGACCAATAAAAAACATTCAATCTAACGGCATACTGCAAGACACAAATAGTTTTCAAACTGCAGTGAGTTCTGTGCTACCCTGACAGTGCAGAGAACCAAGCCTCCTGGCAAGCCTGACGTATCTGCTGAAAGGTAGGCATAATAAGAGTTTGTGATCAGTCCAGCTTGAAGAATGCCCACTCAGAGCATTAACTTCAGATCATTTCAAGTTTGTCTTGGATATTTAGTCTTCCAAACAGCATATTCCAAGCATGCTATTAGCATGAGTCATTGATCCTCCCATCTACTGTGACAGCACAGTCATATCTCTGGCTTATGCACAAAGGAGTTGCAGTAATCATTCACTTTAACTCCAATAAGAACAAAAGAAAGTAACTTTAAAACCAGCATTTTTCAGCTTTTCAGCCACTTAGCTATCTAAAAAAATATAACCCACGGCTCAGTTTGAAATCCTTACTCGCACTGGTGAGGGTATGGGAAACAGGCACTCCATACCAACGTTTCATTCAAGATGAACACTTCTGTACCCAAAATGTAGCCTGCTATGCAATTAACTTGGTAACTGCGTTCCAGAACCCACCACAAAACTGACACTTTTTCAGAATCTTCAATGTCCGAAAAAGCAGAAGATCTGCAGGAGGAGGGTTCTGAACAGGCAGATGGCATTTCCTTACCGTACGCCTGCCTCAGTGTAACATTGGGCAGGAAATGACAGGGAAAAGGTCACTTTCCAGAACTCTCATAGACCCGTGGTTAGGGTATAACCCCAGCGGGTTACAATGTTAAGCCCCTGCTCTGCTTCAGTTTGCTAGTTTCCCAGGAAGCCATCCTGACCATCTGACTCTTCTGGAAAGCATCTGTTCTGCTCTGTTCTATTGGAACTAAATACCAAAGATCAAATGGTCCACGTGCATTAATGAGGAAAACAGCTACAAGAGGATGAACGCCCAGCAGGACGGCAATGGCTCTGATTTGGCTTGCTTCTATTGATCACCTGAAATAATAAAAAATTGCCATTTAAATTGTAAGATACCCTTCAGATGGCACATACGGACAGCCTGAGGGTCTTGATTTCTGTACAGCACAGTTGGGATCTTGATCTCAACTGAAGCCTCTAGACATTATTGGGATACAATAATAATAAAACAGCGCAAGGCAGATGCAGCATTGAAGGTTTACCCCTTCACAAGATCAAGACATTCAGATATTTTTAAAGAAATATTTTGCTTACTTTGTAACAGTTAATTTAACTTTAGGCTAAATATCACTATTACTTCCCAAGAGAAGTGGGTTTTTTTTACTGGCTGTTTATAATAACAATAATAAAAAAATCAGTACAGGCCCATGCCTGCATATATTTAACTCTGAAAATCTTTTATAAAATCAGTCCCTAACATACCACCAAACAAGTGAATGGAAATAAAGGAACATGGTTTCTCCACCTATTTTCTACATTTCATTTATCTTCTAAATTAATAGTAGTAAGCTGTAGCCAATAACAGTTAAAAATCCACTTCATTAGCTCCGTGAACCAGCAGCAATCCTTATGATCATTTTAGGTACTGTATGAAGAATGAAGGTTGAGTTGGGAATGAAAACGTCTCAAGATTTAAAAAACTATTTGTTATTTTTAAATGAAGCGACAGCCGTTGTCAAAGAGTTTTAATGCTAACTTGATTCACAGAGGAAAATGTTAAACTACTGTTTCAAAATGATCCAGTAAAATTGGAGCACAGTTATGATATGGAACACAACATATCTTCCTGTTTCTTCCCCAGGTCAGCTGCTGAGGCTTTTGGAATAACATCCCTTTCAGAAGAGGATGAGGCAACGGAACCATTTTGCCACTACTCCACACAAAATGTGGAAGCTGTTTCTCTTTCAGATAAGAAGCCAAAAACAAACAAAAGGAATCTTACTAGTTTCAGGCAACAGACAATGTTGCTGCTTCTTCCTCGCAGTGCCAAGGCAACGAGCTTCAGAGGCCATGAAGCCTCTGCTCTGCAGTGGGACTGCCGACACCATTCCTGCACTGGACAGCACGCACTTCAGGCCAGCGCTAAACCCAAGCAATCAAGTGCAATTAAAAAATTTTCAGATAAAATTGCACTAATAGGAATATGTAATAAATCCTTATTTTGAGTCGTTCTGAACATCTTGCAGCTCAGGGATCTTGCTCCCTTCTTCCCATCGACTGGACCCACCAATGGATGTCATGACTTAAGAAATAAACCACAATTTCATGTGCCCTTCTGTGATTATTGTAGATCCTGCTATTGGACCTCAGGACACAGGTTAGATTCTTTTCAGATCTAGAATTAACAGACACTGATTACTCTTCGATAGACCTCGCTACCCTCCACTTATACCCATTATTCAGTCCTCATACACATTACAGTGGAAAATCTTTTGACCATATGGAAAATACCGTATGACAAGCATTTAGAGAAATGTCAAGTACAAACATTTCTATCATCTTTTTGAATATATGAAATTGTTGTACTCTGGTACATTCTACAAAGCATATCACAGAACTATTATACCTCTTAATGCAACACCTTGGTATTTTGATTTCTATTCTTAGTAAGTTATGGTTGTACTTCCTTGCTAAATTTACTCTTTCCATTTACCTCTTAGTTCACCTCACTCTTTCATTTGTATCTTCTTTCATTCTCTTGTTCCAAACTTCCAGGACAATTAAATTATCTCCTAACATGTAATAATCGATCTCCGCTGCATTCTTTCTCCTAGTTACCCTCCTCCTCCCCTATCTTTGCTCTTCTACAAAATTATTCAGTTGTCTTTTCTGGTATACCTGTCAATTTTTAACACATCTCCCCCTGTTCTGTATGACAAGTCTTCTATTTCTTCTTTGGCAGTCACACTGACAGGCATAACTTTGAAATGATAGCACTGTCCTAGAGATCTTTAGATTTTCATTCTCTGGGTGAGGTAGGCACACAACAAAAGCTTGTGATGGGAAACCAGAAAATAATGGCCTCAACTTTTTTTCTCTTGCTGAATATCTTGGAGACTACAAAAGAGTGAGAGGCATTCTCTTTGGTGGCTTATTTACTATTTTCCCACTTAAGGAATACAAAAAGAATACTGCCCACTTTTTTTGAAAACTCCTCTTGAGAATTCCTCCTCTATCTATTTTTGGCCTATTATAAACAAGCACATTCATAACAGAGAACTAGCACATATTAGGATGTCTTATCCTTAATTATGCAATGGAGGATGTCTTATCCTCGGTTCACAGGGGGTGTCATTTAATGGCTAGTATATACAGAAAGCCATCAATTTATTTTAGACCAAAGTCCCCATACAGCCGATCCTGAACGCATCAGCAAGGGTGCGTATATCATTCAACAACATCAAGACCACCAGCAAAAGAACTATTTGCATGTCAAACTCACAAATTAAAAATGTGAGCAGATGACAGCTGAACATCTTGATTCACACTGTGTTTCTCCTGCTTGCCAGTTTCTGGCAGTTATGAATAGTAACTTGAAAAAGTGCTAAAAATAACACAGATTCAGGCCCTGGCTCAAAATTCTTCTTTCTCCTTCCATTTTGCTTCGATACTCAGCTTGATAATGCTAATAATAAAGTTAGTATGACTCATAAAACCATTGCTATAATTTTCAAATAACATAAGAAATATATATCTCCTATGAAAAAGGAGGTAACAGTAACATCCATAATTTATTCTTATACAACACTGGTAAGATTAAGTGATATATAGCTGTACATCCAGCATGTATGTAATTGCACATGTAATCATTGCATTTCAGGTATTTTTTCCCCAATTTATGATTGGATGCATGCTGATAAAAGAAGAACTTGGAGATATTTTACGTACCTTGGAGTTGAAAACAACCTTCAGTCCTGCTAACATTTTTTTAATGTCACACTGAGCATAGTATACAGTGAGCAGAACAGATGAAAAACAGTTTCAGATGGACTTAGGGAAGTGACCGTCTTGCACCTTGCAGAGCTTGTTAGCATGGTTAGATTTCAGTCATTGGAAGGCTCTGTACTCAGCCTATGATTTCACAATCCAAAATTACCAGGCTGTCTGTTTTTTGGTGCAGACTTACTACTACTGCCACTCAAGTTGCAGATAAGTGAACCCCACTGGATACTCATACAGTCAATGGAAGGACTTCAGTGGTTGCTTCATTCTGGACACAAATAACACTTTTATCTATGTAACACACATACAGACACTGTTTTTGTGTGTTCAGGCATGCATACATCAGCCAAACATTTTAGAGAGAAACAGGTTTGTCTTATTTGCAACTCAAAAGTTAAGAACAAGAAAAAAAAGTAAGACTTTCGGTATTGCCAGAAGCATATTATTCCAAGAATGAGGTAGCTTTAGTTCTAGCACTTTTTGTGAGACGTAGTTTGAACAGAAAAATATTAGGTGAACAAAAACTTCAAAAAATCACAACTGAGTCCACCCTGGTAACACCTCAACATAAAGCCAAAGTATCTTAGAATCTTAAAAAATAATTGCTATGGGAGGAGAGAAAGCTGCAGGGTACCTGGAACACAGAGCAGTTTCTTGGGGAAGCAATGAAAATAGCATCCCAGCCCATGAGCAGACAGAAAAACAGAAGCAGATGCAAACATCTAGGTAAGACATGATGTGAGTCTGGACTGTTTTCTGAGGTGTCATCAAGAAAGTCTAAAAAAGCATGAAACTGTGAAGACTCAAAGCTTTATTTGGGATCTGACCCTTGCCACTGAGAAGACCCACTTCCTCATTCATAGGATTAAGTAGAGTTGGTCAAAAGTTTCCTGAAAATTTGTCACCATTTCTCTCGTGACACAGGACAAGCTACACAAAGTGATACATACTGTAATCTTTCATTTTCCCT
>NW_010533931.1:8836-66595 GCF_000687285.1 Phaethon lepturus
CCAACTATAATGGCTTCTCCATCCCTTCCTCTCTTCAGATAACAGACGACTCCTTTTGCCACACAGAAAAGACTCTCTTGTGATCTCCACTGCCGTTGAGCACTCTCTGCATATCCAGCAGTTTCCTTAGTGTTTTCATTTGCCCAAGGCACAAGATCTCTACTTGCAGTAGGGCGCAACGTGAGCTCTGCTCTCCCCCCTTCTCCCTTCCACTCCTTTGCTTTTCACAGATTTAACACAAGTGGCCATAGCTTCCCGCTGCTTGGCCACTGGGTATGCCTCATGGCAAATGCTCCATGGTGTCTTCTGAGTCTCACGTTTCACAGCACGGCACAGTCCGTGAGGTTCTACTGGCAGCAGTACAGAAGGCATCCTACGATCGGGAAAATCATTCCTCTCTGCTCTGCCAGTGTCACACTCCAGGAGAGCTACACCAAGAAAACTCTAGAATTACCAGCTGTGAAATAAAACATCCACTGAGTTAAGCCCAAATTACTCTCAGAACTTTTAATATGGCAGAACTTGATGTTCTGCCTCACAACAAATGGAACACAAACATGTTGGGAAAAATTAAATCAGACAAAACACTGTGTGTTCGAAAAATAGAGCCACTGAAGCCAAGATCACTGTTAAGAAGAGCAAATTAATAAATGGGAGGGTTCTTTTCTGAAAGTGACAAATCATTATTAAAGTTTGCCTGAGGGAATCTTGAACTAATCTTATTGTTAAACTGAATAAACACAAGGCAGATTAACAATGTCTCCTAAACAACATTAATTTTGAAGGCTGATTATAATTTGGAATAGGAAAAGGGGTTATCTTAAAGAGCTTTACTAGCTGCATGCTGTCAGCTTCTGAGTGTAATTAGCATGCTATTAGTATTTCTATGTGTAAAATTCTTGTCAAAACACACTTTTACTTCTTGAAAGAAAATAAGATGTAAATACAATGTCATTGTGGGTTTAAATGAAGTATCTCCTTGCAGTAAAATATTTTCTAAAATATCACATTTAATACAATGTGTGAAGACGATACCCTACTCTGCACATGACACCTGGTATAGCAATTTTATTTAAAATTATCTGTAGCTCACATATTCTAAACAGCGAAGAGAAAATGGTCTGTAATTTTGAAGCTATCGAGCATTTAAAGTCCTACCCAGCCAACCAAAAGCAGAAGAATATTTACAAATTGCCAGAAGCGCTGTTAAGGTGAGTATTTCAAAAATATCATAATAGAAATAATAATTAAATAGCATCAACTAAGCAGGCTGTACGAGAATATAATGTTATTTCTATTTATAATGAACAGTCATTTAATACAGTAACAAATACATTGACTTCTTTCTGTAAAAATACTAATATGACTTACAGAAATTATATTCTGTCTTAAATCTTCTTTAACCATGGCTGTCACAGAAACTTATGATTTTCTTTTCTGCTTTCATTTTTAGACATTTGTTTTGGAAAGCATATTCCAAAAAACCTTGAGTGAGAAGAATTAATTCTGATGGCTTTAGGTGACAAGCTGCACTGTATCAATCTGCATATGCCATCAAATGGCATCTGTACCAACCAGCATCCAAGGCCAGACTTATAAAAGCATTTTGGTGCCGAACGGTGTGACAGAGGTCAGTTGGAATCTCCAAAAACATCTGTGCACTACAGTCACAGTGATTTTCATATGAAATAAGCACCTCGTTTCCCCTAGAAATCCCTCTATAAATACTTAGGGGTGGTAACCCTTAAAATCTGGTGTCTAGTCACTTTTTTTGATTCTTCACCACAGAATCAGGGCTCTCCAACACAGTAATTCAAATGAAAGATCCTAGTGACCAGTGCCATACTGTAAACCCCATTCCAGTTCTAACCACTACATAATAACAGTGAATCCCAATTCTGCCTCTACCTGTACTGTTATTACTGGTCACTTCTATGATGTCTGCTAACAGAAAGCACATAAAGGCAATGCAGAGAGATGCTGGAGAACAAAGAAGGTCAGGTTTTGAGAACTGCAACTATTACTGCAGGTATTCCACATGTTAGTTTCAATTCATCACTAAAGTACACTTCAAAAGGCATAAATTTATCACTTCCAACATGGTAAAGGATTCATATAAAAATTAATTCAACATCTTGTTGAATTGTCCTTGATCTTAGGACAACCTTACCTTCGCTCTGCGTAGCAACTACCATTAACTATGAAAATTAACGCATCTTTACAATAAATGTAACGATTTGCCTGTTTAAATGCCTGTTTAGCTCTATGTCTGAAATTCTGTTGCTAGATTAGTATTTCTCTTTAACTCTGCAGGTCATGGCAGAAAGGAGGCAGATACCACTAAGAGCAGGCAACACATACATGTCCTAGTAGCAATGGGGTTGGAATGGGTGGCAGGGTTACTAAACAGAGATAGCTATTTTGAAGTGAAAGAATAGTGTCTAGCCAGAGCCAGAAAATAGAAAATACACAAACCTTTAGTACGGAAAATGGCATGTTATGTTAGACGCTTCAAGATCTTTATGAAAGATTATTTTGTTTAGAACCAATAATAAGAAGAAACCTTAACAATCTTCTATATGAATCCCGCCACGCTGATGAAATAAGCTTATATAAATTCATTTGTCGTGCGTGCTTTATTGTTGACCTACTAGCTTTGTTTTTCCTCTTGCATGAAATAGGTCCTCTCCGGGTTACCACATGATTTCTAACTGTGTGATTTTCTCACGCACACAAGCATGGTTATTTCAGGCAGGTCATATATACACATAATGAAAGAAAAGCAGTGGAACAGTGAGCTCCTTCCCCTTCTCAACACCCCTGCGCACCCCATCTCCCACAGCCCCTCGATGGAATTCATCAGAGTGCTGGCAGCTTGGACAAGATACAAGCAACCAGATTTTTTGCTTAGGCAATGGAAGGTCTAGGGCCCATTACAGTTACGGGAAAACCGTGCAGCACAGCCTTGCTCTCCTGTAAGCACCGACCGGAGTGGACAGCTGCATCGGCAGATCATACACGCTGCATGTGCTGTGTACTTCTACCACGTGCTGCTTTTGAAGGATTCCTCATGGTGTCTGTTGACCGTTGACAAAGATACTGAGCTAACAATGTCTCCCTTTCCCACCATAAATTGATAGGAATTCACTTCCTCTCTCTACTAAAACGGCAGTACAGATAATGTCCGCACACCTCCCTCTCTTTCAGAAGCGCAGTTCTACTGTCATGCGTTCAGAGCTTTACCATTCACACCACTGACCACCTTTTTTGTAACCAAAGAAGTTGCTGAAAACTGAGGCAAAGAAGGCATTGAGTGTCTCTGCCTTAAATGTGCCCATTGTCCCTAAATCACCCACTGCATTCAGCGGTGGGCCCACATTTTCCTTTCCTGGTAGAAGCTCATCTTGTTGCCCTTGATGTCCTCTGCAACTCTCAACTCCAGTTACCCAGCACCCCTTCCTTTTCAAGCCTGTCAACTGCTTCCTCACTTTACTGTGGTGAAAATCTCCTTCTTTCTTCATTCCTAGGCTACAGCTCATGTTTTCAGGTTGGCCTATCTGTCAGCAAAGATGCTCTAACCCCACTTTGTCAACCGGATGCCGTCTCTCGCCAGCAGCCCTCAATCCTCAGAGAGGATCCTGCAGTCATAAAAGCCAAATCGCTGGTCAGAGGTGATACTTTACAGATCCAGTAAGAGTCCTTCTGAGAGAAACACCACACTGTGGCACCTTATCAACCCTCCATAGTCATGACCATGCAGCAAATTGCCTTTTTAGGTTTTTTTTTCCAAACAACTTCGTAAGATGGGCTGCTTTGTTCATAAGCTACACAAGTATCACCATTTGGAATCCTTTCCCGTGACTTCTTCTCAGCCATTTGTTTACAGGAAAAACTCACTTCCATCCCAAAAATGCAAATAGGTCACTAACCGCTCTTAACCTCTCTGAGCCTGAACAGTCATGTCAGAAGTGTCATCGCATTTCCTACTTTCCAAAGAAAAAATGTCCAACAGAGGAACCTAAAACATGGCATCTATTGTCTACCTCAAATAAATGAAAGGTCTAACTTAATGCATTATTACTCACTCCTCCAGAGGAAGGCACATTTCGTTAAATGAATGTGCCAGCAGCAATTATTTTGCACAAAGAAAAGGCTTCACAAGATTCTTCTCACCATTTACAAACAACAAACTGGTTTAAGCTATATACACATAGTAATTTTTACAAAACTAGGTCTAAACTATTCATTGCTTTGTATGATGACATTGTGTTGTCTAAAAGCAGTTTCAAAACCTAGAAATAATGTTATGAAACCCCAAAATGTATTAAATACATTTACCTCTTTTACATCTTAAAAATACCTTGAGCACATGACAAGGTAGGGAGAGAGGCCAAATGAACTCAAGGATTATTCTAGACCTATGTAAATTGTTGCCACTTCATGATTCTTTCAGTATCACAGCTGCATGCATACACGGGTCTGTTCCATAGCCACTGCTTACAGTGGTGACAGCAGTCACGTAACAGGAGTGGTACAGCTTTTTTGATCTTTGTTACTCTGTTGTTGCAGCAGCAGAACTACATATCTATAATAATAAAAAAAAACATTTAAGACTATTTAAGACATGGTTCTTCCACTAAATTCAGAAGGAATTTTACAAATCGCCTACAAGATGCAAGATGAAGTCCATGACATTCAAGGACGAGCAAACTTATGAGGTGAAGATGTGATAATTAGCTCAATCTAGGCACAACAATGCCTAGAATTAGGAATTCTAGGAATGGAGGAATGGAGGAATTAGAAAAACATAGCTGTAAATATTAATTTTATAGCCTCAAAATATACAATGAACTAAAAAGCAAGAGATTAATTTATTATGAAGTGCACAACCACCAAAGACTTTTACTGCAAAATGTGAAAGCTACTATGAAAGTTGACTTCACAGCTGTTATAAAATTTGATTTCATGCATATTATTTCTCCAGTGTCATCGAGGGAATATAATGTAAGATTCACACAGTGCCTTTTTTGTTTAATTATGATAATGATAATTTATACTAATGGCATACAGACAAAAGAAAAAGGTATCAAGAGACTTTAATCTGAATTTAGTTCTTTACTTATCCTGTTATTCCTGCTACGTTATGCTACACGTTTATGTTGTATTTATTAAAAAAGCACACAAGACACCACAGATTTAGAAAGATAACTGGTGGAATCTGATTGGCTACTTTAATCCAAATATCCCAAAGAAGAGAAGCTGAGATACATCCTTATTAGAAAAATAAATTCTTGCTTAGTCTTCAGAATTTTAAATTTCTAAAAGGATTTGAGATGCACCTGGTTCAGACCTGCAACTAAAGAGCAAGAGGAATGGAAGTAGCTTGTAGAGAAGTGTAAGTGTAGATATACGATCCCCAATGTTAATTACGGTGCGGTATGAAGGAGACGACGTGTTCCATCACAACCGCAGAACCGCACCACAGAGAGGTCAGCGCACACAGCCTGGCAGCACGCACCCATACGGGCCAGCGACTGGGAGGAGGGCACGCGACCTCCCATCACAGCACACACTTCCATACTTCTCAGGCATCTTTGCATACACTTATCCTGACTTTTTGCTACTTAAAATTCTCAGTAAAAATACAGGAACAGGTTTTGTAGGCTTGTTTGTTCGTTCGTCCCCCTTTTTAACTAGCTTTGCTCTTAAAAAAGTCATCAGGCCTACTGGCTTCAGCTGTGGAAGATCAGTTCACATAAAACAAAACTGGTAACATAATTTTTCCAGAGAATTATTAATACATTCCAATATGTAAATGATACTTACGGTTAGCTAACTTACATTTTCCCTTAATTAATATTTGGATAGAAAAGCTCACTCTGTGTTTCATTACAAGAAATTACAAAAACAATACGGGTCTTTAAGCCCTAAACTAGTAGTTGTATCATGCAGAAGAAAAAAAAAACAATACCTCTAACAATAATAATACGCAAATCTCATCATATGAACTCACTATGGATGAAACACAGGATGATTAATCTTTCCAATACTGCGTTTGTAAATTTTGATTTTTAGATCATAATTTTTTCCTGCTTTAAAATGTGACTGCTGAATGAGAAGATTCAAAGCAAAACAATTTGTTCTGCTATCTAGAGAATCTGGGTACATGAGGTGTTTAGTACCGATAGTTCCAATACCTCCTAGTTACACTGCACGGGATATCCCTCCAAAACAAACAAGTTGAATGACACATTGGTCTAAAAGGTTAGTAGGGATGTTGACCTCTGCGAGACATTAAATGTAAAAAGATTCCTGTATCTTCTTGTTATCTACACTAAATTAACAACTGCAGAGAGTGAAGCCTTTACACCGATCTTTGCTAAATGACAACAAAACACAAAAATAAAATAATCCCAGCTGACTTACTCATCTTTGATATTTTTAAAATGATAAAACAGTTTAGAAACATCTTCTAGAAAAAGAAATTACATCAAATTTTTTTGGCACCTTGGACAATGCAACCAACAAAAAAAAGAGATGAATGCCATTAGCCAACCAACAAGTTAAACCTCATCTATATTGCTTCAATTCACCATATATTTGTAAAAAAGGATCATGATAAATGGCGGTATAATGTAACAGAGTGGCAGAAAAATCAGTCTCAGGAGACTTGACTCTTACATTGCACTCTGCCATTTGTCTCCTAGAAAGTTACCTCTTTCTTGCTTTATTTCTTCCTCTGCACACTGGGAATGATACCACTAACCCTTTTTCTTTTCTTAAACGTTCTGAAATCTGCCGAGAAAAGCACTACACAAAAATCCACTATAATCATCCTGTGTGCATGGTGAGACATACGGTTTACATGGCTCACCCGTCCGTGTGTGGCCTGTGCCCAGGAATGAACACTGGGGCAGCAGACCTTGTTACAAGGTGGTATTTCCAGCCTGAGTGTTTTCTCTCTCCTGTGGTTTTCTTCGTGGCATACTTTTTTAAAAGGAAAATATGCTTCCTTTTCAACAAAGACACATTTCTTATGACGGAAACCACAATGTCAAACTTTTCCTGAAAAGACAGGAACATACTACACATGTTCAACCATAGCTTTATAAAGATGCTTCTGAAACCAGTTGCAGCACTGCTCAGAGAGATTTTGAATCACCGCTGGGGCAGCGGAAAGGGGCACTGCATCTTTAAAGGAAACAGATTTGCTTCAGAAAGGGGCAAGTTTAAGAAACATCTGTAAAGACTGATAATAGATTCACTTCCTGAAATTCTTTCAGAACTACTACTGTGAAAAGCAGGAAGCACAGGCAAGAGAGAGGAAGAAAGTCACAGATGAGAAAGGAAAGCTGTCTCCCCCCAGAAATGGCTGGAATGATGAATGCTGCTGCAGGCGAGACTGAAGGTGTCGTTAATGGCATCTGTATAATGCCGAGAATATAGACAAAGAGCCAGCAGTACTACTGCTGTCATCTGCCAGCTTTTCACCTCGACTTTAGGAGATCCACACTACAAAGAGGAGTTGTGATGAAACACTCTACCTTCTCACTGAGGCAACACCGCTTCCCAAGGAAGCTCACCTTCCTCCCAGTAACAGAAAAGCTGATCTGGACCAGGGATGTAGCAAACTCTTACCAAGGTACGCTCAGCTTCAGGCTACTCTAACCAAAACTGGCACTCCAGAAGTAGCATTTAATTACAAAGAATACCAACCTTCCAAAAGCAATACTGGATTTAAGGGGATGAGGACCTATTGAAAAAGATACTACGTTCAGTAATAAACAGTATTTCAGAATATTAGATTAAAAAAACGTATACATGTAGATACACTGTTTTCTTCTCTCTGTATACGCTCTTACATAAATCTCATACAAACACAGCAGATTATCTCTAGAAGATGGTCTTTAAAACAAAAATCCAATACATTCGTCTCAAGAATAATTGTAAATCTTTGCAATTTGCTTTGGAAGCCAAAGTTGGCCAAAATTACCCTGTTTGCTTCTGCCCTTCTTTTTTGGTAGCAAATATAATTCTTCTATTAATAACCATTTTATCACAAACCAGATTTTTTTCCATGCTTACAGACAAACCTGAGTTTAAAAGTGATCCCAATTAGAGTTAGATGTCCTAATAAAAACCTCCAAACAGGTGGTTTGACTTTCCCTCTCCCCTCTGTTTTAAAAAACTTTTCCTCTCTCCTATGTTTTACAAAACTTTTCCAACTCACAAATCTGAATAGCTATTCAGAATTATTTCACGGTGCATACTGCAAATGAATTACAAGTGTTTCAAGGTCCAGGTCAGTCCCTTTGTCATGGTGCCATGATGGAGGTAAAGCATGGCTTGTTCTATTTTCCCTGTGCCCTTCTACTTCCCTGGGCAGAGTGCACTGAAATCACTGACTCCGTTACAGAATCACAGAATCATTAAGGTTGGAAAAGACTTTTAAGATCATCAAGTCCAACCGTTAACCCAACACCCCCATGCCCACTAAACCATGTCCCGAAGTGCCACATCTACACATTTTTCTGAATACTTCCAGTCATGGTGACTCTACCACCTCCCTGGGCAGGCTGTTCCAATGCCTGACCACTCCTTCAATAAAGAAATTTTTCCTAATATCTAGTCTAAACCTAAAATTTCTAAATGAAATTTAATTGAAATGAAGCAATTATTTTTAACAGTAAAGTTATAAAGGTGCGCCAGAACATCCTTGAAATAAAACAATAATCCTTTTTGTTCCAGAATAAAACATATTGTTTTACTCTTCTTCCCTTTCTTTATATGAATAATTAATAGAGTTCTCTACTGAATAAACCTCTGTCCAGAAAACCTAATTTTGCTTTCTGTTTCCTGAAGATGGTTGATAGTTTAGTCTAACTTAATGGTCTTGAGCCATATTGACTGCTACGTTTTCACAGAAAAACGCTGCAATAAATACCAAGAGGAACAATAAAAATATGTTAGATCTTTCTCTGCATTTCTAAATGAAGGAAATTGATTAAATATACTTGATCCAGGTAGAGGGAGATCTATTTATTTAAACCAATTTAAACAGTGTGTGTTCCATAATCTCTCGAGAGGCTTTAGCAGTAACATTTTGAAAGAACAATACATTAAACCAAAGCTGGCAAAGTTGGCTGCAACAAAGATACATCTTCCTTCCCCCAAAGAAAACTGAAATATTCTCCAAATTTCGTAATGCTTTGTGAGAATAAATAATTTTCTAGTACTACCAGGCTAAGGGAAGCACAGTTCTGGTGAGAAGTCCTGCACTGATTACAGCATGAGACCGAGGGGCTGGGCTCTGTCAGTACCGATTCTCTACTGTGCTCCTGTACAGAACCAAGTCCCAGAACTGCACATCTAGAGATGCTATACTATTAAGATCCTCTACAGTAGGTCAAAATTCTTGTATCAAACTGTATCCAGAAATGAAATAGTAGTCAATATTGCCTGTTAAGCAGAGACAGGCTAATAGCAAGGAAAACAATTAGTAACTATTATGCATATTCTGAATTGGCTTTTCTATTCAGCCACTTTTTTATGGCATCCATGAAAACTGCTTTTTTTCACACTAATATTTGGGAAAGAGGTTTTATTTATGCAAATAGATGCTTTTCTAAAAAAAAAAAAATTGCATGTAAATGAGTGTATTTGTGCATCAATTAGTGAATTTGACGACTTCTTTCCTACACACACATCCATTTCAGATGGTCGTAAATGACTAGTGAGAGGAAAAGAGAAAACATAAATGAGTCAATTTTCCTGAGCACTTGACAGATACACAAAATGCCAACTGTAGAAGAGACAGGGAAGCTGCACAAAGTATATAAAGACAGCAGTACAAAGCAGTGTCATCAATGGAACGGTAATTCTTGGTCAACCTTTTAAGCTTTCTGAGACACAAAAGAACAAATGGTATTCTGAAAAATCAAAGTTTATTCTGTCTACATTCTGCAGGCATGCTAAAAATACTTAATTGGAAAAGGCATCCAAGATATACCTAGACAGATCTTTAAGAAGCAATAGTCAATAGAGAAAAGATTGCTAGTGAGATCAATCCCAACTGACAGGATTCCTCTTCTATCAATTAGAAGATACAACAGGCCAATAAATCAAGATGTAGCAACAAGCTTAAGAATAAATTCCATTAACTTCATTATTAACTTCCTCCTGAAGAGAGGCAGAATGCTCCCTACATTTGCCCAAAGGAGTACAGAAGATTGTAATCCATCTCTAAGGGTAGACAAGAGGAAGCTGGTCCTGCAGTTTGCTACTTCTGTTTTCTGAGGTCAAGAGCAAGTTCAGATGGAGCCTCGCAAGCCTCACGCTGCCATCTGGCACGCAGACTGGCCAGCTGTTTCGGTTATCAGTGACCTCCCAGCTGCCTTCCCTTCAAAAACATACACCCTATAATTGAGGCAGCCAGCCAGGCAGAGGCTAACTACTCCGCAAATGTTTTGGGCACCTGCACCTATCAAAGATGATACATTAGATGCAGCATACAATTCCCTGCTTGACTGCTATCACTCAAAAGCAACTTCTAAGAGAAGCAGTGGAAAAAAAGGCACTAAAAACAGATGCAGGTTTTCAAAATTGTGAGCAACTGGCATTCCCTTCGCAACTCTGATGCTGTGATTACGTGCATGGATACAGTCTGATTTCAGAATTGAAGGAACTCTGCTAATTCTGGCTAGGTGGAACTGCCAAGTGGTACTGTGAACTTTGAAACTCCAAGGAGGATTTTCCTATGCTAGACTCTCCAGTCCTCTCACTACCCAGAGGTACAGATTTCTTCCCAGAATTTCCTCATGTATTATGTTAGGATGAAGTGGTTCACTGTATTTCATAATTTAATACAAAGATGGCCCACTGTGCCATGTGTACGTTGAAGTCTTAAAGAGGACTGACTCAGGAATTCTGAGAAAATTTGTACTATTTAATGCTGGGAATTCAGACTGATTCCTGTTCCTCAACCTATGAGTGAATTTTCAATGCAAAGAGTGACTCTACTTCTCCTTTGTTTAAGTGGAACTTGCAGAAAGAATATTAAGGCACATTTCTTCTGAATTTCACAGACCATTTGTCATTCTGATTACAACTTAAGAGCACAGCACTTCAGTATGTTCTGCTTCTGCCAGTTATCTACCATTTTGAAATGCAAGATCACATGAGAACTAAACCATGTAAAAAACTGTACTGGACTAAATTATGCTGTTATCTTCAACTGTTGCAAGAAAATGACAAAGAACAACAGCAAAAATACATCTAACCTATAACCACCAAATTAGCATATGCAGCAGTGAAAATTAAACATGCTTATTACATAGAGCTCGAAGATTTGAAATTTTGGGCATGCTCTTTTAAAATTCTGCTCTGGAGGTTATTTTGTTACCCAATTACGTTTTTTCAAAGTATTGCTTCATATGTCTTGCTTATGAACAAAGAAAAGTAAATACCATCAGTAGCCCATTCAGTTAACACCACTCAGCCACAGACAACATCCCATGGTTATCATAGCAGGCAAATCCTTTCAAAAACAGCACCGCAAGGACTGTGAGGATAAACACTTCATGCAGAGCCAAGCTTCTAACGAGAGCTGTACAATTATCTGAGTTGATGGCCTGTTAGAAGCAGTCAGCTTGCAGAACTCTGCAGAAGAGGACGGAAATCTCTGCCACGCCAGCCTCCCACTCTGCATACCGAACACTACTTCAGTAACTGTAGTAACTCTACATAATCAGTGAGCCTGCTCCCAAAGCACAGCGCTGCTCTGCAGAATTTGGACCGGTGCATCCAGCACTACGCAATGAATGCCTTGGCTACCATAGGTAATAATAAGCATTTGTGGGTTTTTTTAAGGATGGGTAAAAAGGATGATGAACCCAGAGGTTACTGCAAGAAATAAGCTTCTGCAAAGTGGGCTAGGCTGACTGAAAAAAAATAGACCAAATACTTACCTGGCAGGGGAAACACCACGATCAGGCAGGTGGTTTTCCCAGAGCGAGGCTCATCCCCTGCACTCCGGGTGTGCTGACCCTACGCTTTCCCCAAATGCAATTCTGTGTTTTAGACCAAATGAAGAAAGATGGAGAACATAGATGGTGGGAAGCCCTCCTCTGACGGCCATCCACAACAACCAGCATTCGTAATCTCATGCTACATCCCCCATGACCTTGTCACTAATGTTGAAGGTATGCAAGGAATGAAGCTGGGAGTATTGTTTAGTCTCTGTGAGCAGTTAACAAGGTGCAACCTTGAGGGAAGGAGTAAGATAACCACAAAAAGAACAAAACTACTGAACCTTGAGTGAACTAGCCTAATTAACATATAATTGGCATAACAGAAACCTGCCCCTGGGCAGGGAAAGCCCCCTACTCACAAAAGCCCCTTCCTCACTGGGCATGCACAGTAAAAAAAGGACACTGACTATGGGGAGACGAGGCTGGTGAGAACCAGTGGGAACAAGGATGACGGAGCCAATTTGCAAAAATATTGATAACTGTTGCTCGAAATGTATAAATCTTTTCCACATGCTAACCGAGGGGTGCTAGCTTCGTGGGCTACCACCTAGCACCTAACTCTGTGCAGATTTGGAATAAAAGCAAGTATCTCAACTCTGTGCATTTTTCGGCTCTCTGCACACCAGGTAGAAGAACCCGTATTTGGGACAACAGACAGGGCTCTGAGCAACCTAATCTAGTTGAAGACGTCCCTGCTCATTGCAGGGGGGGTTGGACTACATGACCTTTAAAGGTCCCTTCCAACCCAAACTATTCTATGATTCTATGAACTTCCTCAGAATCATTATTAAGTTGGTTGTAAAGCTGTTGTCATGACTACAAACATGTATGTATGGCTTTTATCTTCTACTGGTCCAACCCAAAATTTCTCAAGTACTTCAGCACAAAGTGATAAAAACAGTAATTATTTAACTGTTATTATTATTTAGCTATTTAACTGAAAGCATCTCTTGTTCCTCAGTCTTCACAAACATGGACAGGTCCCGAAAAAAAGGAACACCTCAAGCTTTCTGGCTTTTTGCCTAACAGGGAACACTGTGTGCCTGGGCCTCAGTGTGAAAATAAGTGGGCTTCCCCTTCTACTGCTTCCCTGCTAACTGAAGATACAGAAAATCAGGTGTTACTTTTACACCGTGGGAGATTTTCCCCATCACGTTCAAGCCTAGAAATTGTGTCTGCACGTACACACACAGGATGATCTTAAGAGCCTGAGAGACTGTGTTTTGTTCAAGAAGGTATCATCAATAGCTTTTCCTGTTTCCAGAATACTGAATGAATGCTTCAACATCTCTAGTACATCTTTCACAGCTGTTTAAGTAGAGGTCATAGTCTGTCACTTGTAGTGCTGTGACTTGTCGAACGACAGTGAAGTTCCCTCATTTATCTTGTCATATGAACTATCAGGCAAGATGCCTACTCTTTCTTTGCTTAATCTTTTGTAACTTGTAGTCCTTTTGTTTTGCTTTTCTATGCGACATTTTGCATAGAACTTCATTTCAGTCAAATAATCATTTACACTTGAATCATTTACACAAAATTCTGCTGTTTATGAACAAACTGGCAGTCACTTCCATAAATCAATGAGTCTTAGGATACAAGCAAGAAGAGTGACATTCACAATTTTTTGTGCAAAGTCTTTCCTTCCATGCATTAGAATCCCTGAACCGACTTCCTTGACTTAAGTAAGAGAGCTTTTTTTGGAGATCTTTTATTTAAAGAGTGAGCAGCTATGGTAATTCCTTTTTAGTGAATGTAGTTTTGAAGGAGGACACAGAATCATAGAAGAGCCATGTTTGGAAGAGACCCCTGGAGATCTAGACCACCGCCCTGCTCAGGCAGGCTCAGCTACAACAGGGTGCCCTGGGCCACATCCAGTCAGGCTGTATCTCCAAGGATGGAGACTTCACTTGTTTTGGGCCCCTCACTACAAGAAGGACATTGAGGTGCTGGAGTGTGTCCAGAGAAGGGCAGCGAAGCTGGCGAGGGGTCTGGAGCACAAGTCTTATGAGGAGCGGCTGAGGGAACTGGGGTTGTTTAGTCTGGAGAAGAGGAGGCTGAGAGGAGACCTTATCACTCTATGCAACTACCTGAAAGGGGGTTGTGGCGACGAGGGTGTTGGCCTCTTCTCCCAAGTAACTAGTGATAGGACAAGAGGAAATGGCTTCAAGTTGCGCCAGGGGAGGTTTAGATTGGATATTAGGAAAAATTTCTTTACTGAGAGGGTGGTCAGGCATTGGAACAGGCTGCCCAGGGAGGTGGTGGAGTCGCCATCTCTGGAAGTGTTCAAGAAACGTGTGGATGTGGCGCTTCAGGACATGGTCTAGGGGACATGGTGGCGCTGGATTAATGGTTGGACTTGATGATCTTGAAGGTCCTTTCCAACCTAGTGTTTCTGTGATTCTGTGATTCACTCCTCTGGGTTGCCTGCGCCAATGTTCAATCAGCTTCACAGCAGAAAATGCTGTGAAGCTGAACATCATCTGATGTTCAGATGGAATGTGAGGTGTTGGCAATTCCTTCTGCTCACCTTCCAGGAAGTCCTCTTTGGAAAATGAAGAGCCTTAGTGTGCACTGGGAGTTCAAGGTTTTGCCATAATATGTTCATATGTTCAGTACACATGGCAAGAATTAGTTTGCCTATTGCCTTTTGCTAATTTAAGCATGTGTTCCCAAAAGCCTCCAGTGAAATGGAAAGTTCATAAAACCATCTGCTATTTATTAACTGTTACTTCATCTATTCTGTCTGCCTACCTCTCTGCCTACAAGACATGAGGACTGAAGTTGGAAAGAAGAGGGAGGGAAGAAATTGCGTGTAGATTCAGATGGTGAGACTGTGGCCAATCAAGGTCTGAATGAAAAAACTTCAAATCATACTCAGCACAGCATGAGGGTCCTTAATAACCCTCAGCAAGGACTATGGCTGTTACATTAAAAAAAATGCATTTTTTCTTTGAGCAACTTTCACTAGAAAGGGGTAGCTACATCATGCTTTTGAGAACACTTATGAAAAATGCTCATGTACAATTCAAGTATGTGCCCTGATTTCCCGCCTCCCTTTTGTGCACATAGTACTTCTGCATGTTGATAATCCTCTAAATCTCTAGTGTTTCAACTGATAATAAAATACTCCTCGTGCCATATAGAGCTATGAACTTAAGACACAGCAAGATGGCTCGGTTTTACAGTAACTCTTATTTTTGTCATGTTTTATTTCAAGACCAGTAATAAGTGTGAACTGATGTGATGGAGATGATAGGTATGATTCAAAAGTATGTCCTTTTATGACTTCCAGACACACACTCTCATTTCATCACCAGATGAAATAGGAAAGTAGAATTCAAAGGAAGTCTCTGAAAACACAGAAGCAAAAGCAGGACTGACTCCTGAGCAAAGCCATCAAAAGAAAGACAGAGGAACTGGCCAACTGGAGTACACAATGGCCACGCTAAAGTGGGCTAGAAAGTAGGTTGCCATGAGTATCACTATGTTACAGCTTCCAAATCACATCAAACAGAACCATTCACTTCATATATTCCTTTCCATGGGTTACTTCAGTGTTATTAAAATTCAGAATCCTTCTGCCACCTAAATGATTTCAGCAGAGGTGTTTCTCTTCATCAGTGAACTGAAATTCCTTACAGAACCTCAGTCACCAAAGTCCAGTTATAATTCTCTTCACAAAGAGTTTCCACCCATTTAGTAAGTATATGAAATGCATCTGATTATGGATAAAGTGCATAAATGTCTACTACTTCGCCAGCCTCAACAATTGCTTCTTTAAAGAGATCCATGGACAACACAGGTGAGGAGTGTGCCCACAAGCCAACTGTCCTTATTTCAGACCGGCTGATAGCTGTCCTCACGCTGACAATCAGCAGTTTCCCTGAGTGGGCACCGTGCCTGCTTGCATTAGTGAGCCTCTCCTATGGAAATAAACTCGACAGCGACTCTGCCCAACTCTGGATCATAATTATGTACTGGTGCATCTGAAGTATGGCACATGGAGAGTGAGAACAATAGCCATGGGAATTGATGATGTCCTACAGATTGTACCATTTCTAGCATTACTATTAGTATGATTTTGGGGTGACTGGAGCTTCAGAAGGAAGGATGGAAACATACTTCATTAACTTCCTACCTACAGAGGGACATTAGACTAGGGATTAGACATGTGGAAGCATTTATTTATTGAAATAAAATGTTCTTAATTTTACAGTGGCTTACTTTACAGCAAAGTAGCTGATTTATGTTTCAGCAAATATTCAGGTACTCCTTCATTATTTCATCCACTGCCTGGGGCGGTTTTTCAGAGGAAAAAAAAAAACCAACCACATTTCTTTAGACAGTAATATAAAACACACAGTGGGTATCTGAAAATATTTTGAAACTGTTCAGGCAATAAGATCTCATCTGATCTTAACAGTGATGTTTATGCAGCACATATAATTAAAAGAATTTTCAGTATCAGCTTAATTAATCTCAGAAGTTCAGTATTCAAAGAGCAGAGGAAATAAGCTTTTGCTACTCATTACAGTTCGTGCAATTATAGAATGAAGACATCCAATCATAATTATGTGCCATAATAATAATTCCGTGTCAGAAAAGTTCCATGTATCTAGAAGAAATAAAAAAAGCATGCTTTAAACAATTTGCCTCTAGGCCTAAAGAGATGATTTGAGAGAGACTCTAAATGCTGCTGAAACTCAAGGAGAAAGGCGGTGGTGGGGCAGGGGGGGATCTTGCCTCGGGGGGAAAATAAAACACCCCATTCCCACTGACATCATTCCCAGGTGGCCACAGAGAGGCACAGCGAGGGGACAGCGACAGGCTGAGCCATGGGGTTGCTTGCGGCTGTTGAATTTCTGTTTTTCTCAGTAGGTAGCAGAACAAACACCATTGCATTTGGGTTCCCAACAGGAAGGCTTTTGGGCCAAAAAAAGGCTTACCTCCTTAATTCTCTCAAGAGATAAACATGCTAACAATTTAAATAGAAATAGTATCTAAATGTCTCCTCTCTGTAGATTTTAGCAGCGTATCTTCTAATTTAACTTCAAAATATTCTAACTTCAGTTTAAAACTTGATCTGTACATGGGAGTGGGAAATGAGTCAAAGCAAATGTCACCCCATGTTACCGTTGTATCAGCCCATGGCGGTGTGGGGGTAAATCTCATCTGTAGGAGGGGTGTGCAGCTTTCCAAATGATACTGTCTTGTTTCAGGTTCTGCAGAGCAAAAGTAATCTTCAAACCTTTTCTTAAGATCCTAAATAACACAGTTTCCTAGGATGCCTGCTTCTCATTACACACACAAAGATTTTTTTCTTACAGAGGACTGACACGGCTGATGAAAAAGTGACTCTTCCCCCAAAAGATACCGTCTTGTTGACACTGAGGTCACTTGCCATTTTGGTCTGTCATCCAGAGTCAAAGAATAAACTGTTTAAAGAATCATCATTGCTGAGCACTTGAGAATTATATTTCTGTGCATCCCTTGCTGCAGTTACACTTTGTGCTATTTTGAGACTCAGACATGTAACACCAACTCCAAATGCCACTTTTACCATTTAATACTTTCCCTATCTTTACCTGTGTATTGAGAGACATTATGGCCCTCCTTGCCACAACATTTGCACCTATATGGGCATGTGTTACCTTCACAAATTATGATTAAATTCTGTAATGATACTGCACAGGGCAGTAGCTGGAAAAGAAATGTAGAGGTTCTAATTTTACGAATGATTAATTTTTTAGTTTGATAGTTCAAATGTGAGAAGAAAAAGTTATTTGGAGTCTACCTGAACAAGGCTTCATTTCCCTTTATTTAGTCCTATTCCCTGTAAAAATACAGATAAAATTCAAAATATTTTATTTCCCATTTGGATATATCTGTGGTTTGCAGAAAGCACCAATACAGCCTAATCCTTGAATTCAGCACTATATGTGAATTGCACTTTTTTAAAACCTTATTTATTATTTGTCAATATTTGCCTGGTTAAACTGTGAGGATCTCTTCACATTACCATCAATAATATTTTTGTCAAAACTAGATGCATTTTCAGTAGCCAATTATGTGAACTAATTAGGTAAATTTACAAACAAAATCATGTGGGAACAGGTGTCTATCTCAGACTATTTGCATGCTTGCTCAATAATTAAGAGTTGTGACAGAGACCAAGAACAAATGAACCTATGTACCGAATTGTGATCTTTCACCAAGTATTGTCCCTCCATGTTAAACTCAAAATGTCCTATCAGGGCAGCAAAAGGCAGCCTGCATTTCAGCTAAAATGATGTCCACAATGTACAAGGCTGTGTCCAACACACACCTGACTAGCAAAGAAGTTTGGAACCTGGATTAAAAGAATGTATATCCTTTCTCTCCTGCAAACATGGATTTCCTCAACAGTTCTACATTCGTTGTCATCCTAGTCTTTAAGAAATGTTTCCAGGCACATAAAAAGCAAAGCTGCCCATCTAATGAGAAGGAGAACAACTAAGCAGATTACCACAGTCTCCAGACTAAGTCTGTAAAAGTGAAAGTGGAAAACATGGCAGAGTTCTGCAAGCCTGCCGAACAATTCACCAGACACATTCTTTAGTGTAAACAAAAACCCACCAGTACAGGACTAAAATACATTAATCCACAGCTCAGAGAGAAACAACGCAACCACACCTCTGGCATTCCAGCCACTACATCAAAGTTTACAGTAAGCTCACCTGGCAGCCTATGTCCTAGCATCGGTCTGGGGCTGTCTGCATCAGAGGAGAGTTTACAAACAGAACCTTCTCATACAGGATCCATATGATCTCATGAGAGAAGCAGTTGGTATTCAGCGGGTTTTTTGGTAGTCTTTATGAAAACAGCTCAAGAGCAGCAGCTGTGATGCCAGAAAAAAAAAAATCAACAAAATCAAGGCGATCACAGGCATTGCTGGGCACTAAGGACAAAACAGAACAGGGAGACTTGCACTGGCAAGATGGAAAGGTGGTGAGAAAACATGTGGCAACTGAACCTTGAAGAGCAGGCAGCGGCCAGGTGAATCATCAGGAGAGTCAAGCCTCAAAGCAAGAACCCTGAGAGAAAGCGGATCAGCACTGTTACACAGGCAGGCAGAGTCGCACCTATTTTGAAAGGCCCTGCCCCACAGGGCTCGTTCTCACAAGGCCATGGCATAAAGCTTACTCTGTGTAATGTGTGTTCACATCTTCACATCTACTCATCCTTCAAGTTACTTCAGCACCAAATCCAAAAATCCAGCCACCCCATTGTCATTATTTACTGCTCATTCGCTGAGCTGCAAATTGACCCCAGAGGGGAATGTGGCAACTGGAAATTTTTTTTATTCAAGGAACTTCTTCATTAGCACTTTTAAACCAACAGTATGATTCTACAGTGTTTAACAGGACATGATGTCCCTTCTAAAGAAAAGGCATGTGAGCATCGCATCTCTACTAAACAGTACAGGACTTTTTCCAGAGTTGTGGGTGCCTTTGACTCCACTCCACACTTTCCAGAGTGGAGTCATGGCCTGCTCTGGATTCCTAGACTCTTGTACTACTTGCACTCCCTTGAATCTAGTCCCTAGTAAGGAGGAAGAGAGAGGACAGGTATCTAATTCTATCCTGTTCCTCATCTTCTGTAGGCTGGGGACAGGTAGAGAAAAACTGACTTTTTTCTGCTTCTCTCCCAGCCACAGCTTCAGCTTTCCCGATGGGGATTTCTTCATCCAAGACACATACTGAATGTGCTCCTCTAGCGTAACTTGTTTCTTAACAATAGCAAGCATCTCTACATGCAGCTGAACTCAAAGAGGAACCAGTCTTCCTAGAGGAAGCACAGGGGAAGTGAACAAATGCAAAAGAAATGTGGAACTTTGACAAGTATTCAGCAGGCTCCCAGTCTGAAAAATACCTGGATGCAGGGGGAATATGGAGCCCCGCTGTGTTATCTGCTGAGAAGGTCATACAGAATTTTAGATGCTGTCAGAGCTGCCCTTCTACTTCCTTACCTCTGCTGCACTGGGATACAGCTACAAGGCGGAGTCCATCCAGAATTACACATCTCAAAGTATTTTCATGAAATACGAAGATCAGGGCATCAGATTAAAAAAAAAAATCCATACACTTCCTGTGTATGCTGTCATGATCAATAGAAACACTAAAATCTCACTTGCAAGGCAAATGTATTCTGATAAAAAAATATTATTTCTCTTATTCTAGTAAAAGCAAGCACTGAGGTAATTGATATAGAAGGTAGACATATTTTTACTTTACTTATAAAAAACCCCCATAGTTCTAAATTACTTATATAAACAGATTCAGTGGTGCTTAACACAGCCAAGTGTGATTCATTCGAAACAATAAATTTAATTTGAAAACTCAAATAATGATAAAATTGATCTGTTATACTTCAAAGGAATTCCATTTCAACTTAGAGATGATTACATATGTGTAACTACCAGAAAGGCCCACTAATTTCCATAATCTAATAATAAAAACACAAAAGCACTATAGTAAGTGTCATTGTTAGGAATGATAAAAGCCTTTCCTAACTATAAGCTAATATTATTTATTTAAAGAAATACTAAGACCCTGATAGTTCATCTTCGATGTCAATATTGATTCATCTGACACTAACAATACTCAAAATGTGTCCAATCTAATTTCACCCCCCTAATATTTAAACTAATTAAAAGCCAAAGAAAGGCATATTCAAGAAGGACAAGCCATGCACTGTACGGCAGTCTGTTCAGAGGACTGTGTGAAGCATGGCAGCATTTCTCCTCCCTGCCTACTGGGCCTCACCAGTAACTTTGCACTAAGAGTGCCCATGCTGCCGCGGTCTCGCTAGGGTTCAGCTTGGGAGGCGTACACCAGGGCTGGCTGCACACAGGGGAATTCTCTGTCATGCTACAGAACACACAAGGACTGCTCCATAGGTGTAACTGTTTCTTCAGAGCAGCCACCATCACCTCTAAAGAGAATGGGCCAATGTACATAAACAATTGAAAGACCTAGTGGTCTTCCTCACATCCTACGCATTTGTCAGTACACTTCGTATGACGCATATGAAGACAACTTAAATGCAATAGAAAATAAGTTCAAAGACTATGAAAATAAAATAAAGCAAAGAAAAAAAATACACCACAAGTACACCAGTGTTAAACTGGAAGAGCTTAGAGATAAGACTGTATACAGTAAAGCAGAAAGCATTTACACCAAGAATAGGTAAAAAGTGTGAACACCATGAAAACATTCAGACCTGCTCATTGGTTAAGTTATCCTGCAACTTGTAATCTATGACCACTCCAAACCAGAAATCCCTAAATATTTAAGGACCCTATCCTCAAAACCTAACCATTTTGACTGACATACCTGACATCCTAACTCATACATACAAGCACATTGGTTACATTTAATATCCTGTACATCATCTTCTCACAGGAAGATTCTGAGAGGAAGAATCTGGCTTATTGCAAGATTACAGCAGTTTTAATATACCACCATGAAAGGTATTTATACATAAAGTGTAGGTTATTTTGATTTCTGATGCCTTCTGAGCATGCAATTCTGACTGAAACCATCGCTAGCTTTATGCAACATCTGGACAGTCCATCAACCAGGTGTTCCATCAACAACAAGGAGTCTCATCTAATGTAATGGAAGAAAAATCGTGCATTTGGATATACAGGAATTTTCTTTTAAAACAACAATTTACATGCATGACACAATTAGGAATGGCTGAAATTTGTGAATTAATCATAGAACAAGTAAGCATAATTTAAAGCAGTATGAAAAACACATCAAAAATTAATGTATTAACAATTCTGACAACCACACCCTAATTATTCATTCCAACAGCTACAGTATACTAATGTACTGCAGCATATTTAGTGAATAAAAATACTTAAAAGACTAAAACATTTTTATTTATTAACTGTATGCTGAAAGGTGAGAAAGGGCTGCTAACCAGCTTATTCGTCCAGGCATCATACAGTGCAGTAAACAGAGAACTAAGATACTATAGTGCTTTGCTATAATTATGCACATAAGAAAATCTTGAATGTGGGTTACTGATAAAGCATGAACTCCTGTAATTATCCACACACAATTTTGTAATTATTTATCTGTTTCTCTTTTGTTAACCAACATGTGATACCTAGAAGCAGGCAACTGCAGAGAAATTAATAATCAGCCCTTCCCACTGTGCTGATCTGGTTGATCCCTAAATTAGAACTGAAGCCACTTACCCGGCTAGATAATTAAAATTGTCTAATTTTGAGCTTACGTATTTGAGTCAAATGCTCTCCAAGGCCCTTCAGAAATTCTGACGCAAAATTGTGATGGTAAATTAAATCCTTCAAGCCCACCAGTGGGCTTCAACAGCCAGGGAATCTATCCAGGACTCTGCATGAGCTTACTCCTCCTCCATCAAGGAGTTTGGTGTTGCTATAGGAAGTAAAAGCTGTGATTATAAAACTAAGAAAAATGCAAGAGTAATAGAATGGATAGTAAGACAGGAAATATTACAATTCCAGTATATAAATCAACAACTCACCATCTGAAATACCAGATGAAATAATTCCTTCAGCTTAAATAACAGTTCAAAATACAGAGTATAGTTAAGGCAACAGAAAAAAATGCAGCTAAAAAAACCCCATTGATAGCTCTTGAAAAAGGGAAGCAAGCACGTCCTAGACAACATTGAAAGGTCGCAAATTGAAAGACCTTGAATGAAGGGAAAGACTTACCTGTACGAGGTACAATCAGCCTGTGGTAATTCTCATATATGATGCCATTGAGATGAAGAATTTTTCAAATGCAAAAAGCAAGATTGGTTATGCATTTAAATAATAAACTAACCAGAATTATAATGGCTTCCACAAGCAAAAAGTTTGGAACAGTCAGTAAACAACATATTTCAGAGCAATCTAGGAAAATCTAGCAATTTTCAGTAGCAATCTACAAAAACCTTTTCTATCAACCAGGTTATCTACTATCAGCCAACTTGATTTTTCTTGTATTTTCTGCTGAAGCATTTGTTACTACTTTAAGCCACCGTCTTTCAAACCAGTCCAAATACCAGTCAAAATGGACTACAGACACACTGGAATGGCAGCTGCCTTATTCTCTAGTATTATTATCCCAAATACCCAACTCCTTTTCCTCATTGTTATGCAGTTATGGCCCACCATTATAATTAAAGTATTGTTCACTCAGAAAAGGAGCAGAACATGCCATTTCATAAGAAGCTGGCAGTAAAACAAGCAGAATACATCCTTCCTTGAAAAGCCACAGTGTGATAGTTACTTTTGCTGAAAAGAAGCCATTAAGAAAGTAATAATCATCAGATTTTATGAATTCATGCAGAGATAAAATCTCTTCAGTTTCTACCCATTAAAACACCCTCTGTGTTTTTTTTATACAGTACCTTGCCATTCAAAACCCATGTACTGTAAAGGACTGAAATGGGGGGAGGGGAGCGTCATTAATGCTTAGCTCCCTGTAGCTAAATAGCCTGTTAAAAGTACCCCTAAATTTCATATGATGCAAACTGTTGCCATGAGCACAGCACGTATAAAGTACGTTAGATAAATAAAATTAATTAACCTTGGCCTTGGGATTCTTAACTCTCTATACATAGCATTTGGAAAAACAGTTACCCATAAGCTCTCCCTAAACCATTTTTAGATCCTTTCAGAGCCTGTAGCTATGCTAACCTAAAGGTTCCTTTAGCCCAAGACTGCTATACCACTTCAATATAAAAATAGACTTCTGCTCACAAAAAAAAAAAAAGAAATATTTTTTACTGCAAAGAAAGCACAGAAACTATCAGTGTCCATAGGCAGTCTCTAGGGTGACAAATGTGCTATTTCAGTATTGTACTGCATGTACTGTACAAATGACAAGCTCGGTACTCCCACACAGATTTCTGTCTAGTACACTGATGTCTAAAAGATTTCTCTAGTCACTAGGAACTCTTTTCTTTCTCACTATGAAACTTCAGAAGTCATCTAACCGTTACTGGTTAAATATAGGTTTTGCACTTGCTGTATGTATGTATGAACATTCCTATACTTATCCACAAAAATGCATGCATATCTACACAGATTATCTGGAAGCTGTAAAATCCCACCTGTTTTGCAGGGAATCTCCATTCCTGCAATGCAAACGACCTCAAGTGCCTATGAGGGGGACCCACCATCTTTCCTTCTGCAGAATTTATTGACTCTTGGGGAACTCCTACACCGCTAAGCTATTCTGTCCTGTCAGGGCACTGGCGATGAGTGAGGAAAAGGAGGAAATGAAGACCTTTCGGCTGGTTAGATCCATTCGAGAGAGTAGAGCGTGCTGTGGAGCCAGGATCTCCCCACAGTGCAGGGCCTGGCTGAAGCAGCACCGGAACAACCCTCCACCTGGTACTGCACTGAAGGCGGTTGTTGCTCTCTGACACTGCTCTCTCCCACACACTCAGTTTCGCTATCCCTACATCACTATTTAGTCCAGGGCTGCTTGTGGAGACCCTGCCGGACGTCTTTACTCCCACAACATAGCCATGTTGACAGTTTCATTTTGAGTAGTTAATATGGAACTTCACAAAGTACTGCATTTTCCTCAGTGAGGAGAGGACAGTCCAGCTGCAGGCAATTCTGCCTATTCTGCAGTCTCCCTTTTCCTCTCGTGCAAAATCTACTTGAGTCTGCAGAGAGCTTACAACAACTCAGAGATGGGAAAGGCCCCATATTTAAGATTGCACTTTCCATGTCTATGGCTTCGTTTGACAGTGCATTAAGGATGTAAGCCACAATCATATTCTTAAGATCCATAATGTCTTCACTGGGGCACTTCCTTCTGTTGGTTGAGGTATTTATATTAGCAGTGCTGCCCTGTTCTTAACTGTTCTTTACCTTAAGTATGGAAGGAGATAAAAGCATTCAAAAGCACACGAAACACAACACATATATGTGCTATTAAAAACGTGATTAGTTGCTATGCACACTATTTTCCTTGAACACACATTACAATACATATTCTTCCTCCACATGTGCATTATCTCTTGAGTCAAAACAGAAATAGGTTATTCTTCCAAGACTTCCTTGCTGTCACTAAATCTACTTGCACATCTTGGAGTGGGAGTAGAATGGGGGAGGAACATCATGCAGTGCCATTTGAGGAGAGAGCTACACTGATGTGCAGAGGAGGAGAAGATGGGAAAGAAGCCAGCAACAAAAAAATCACGTGAATGCCAAAACCAGGCAGCATCCCTTTCCTTTTTTGCTCAAGAATCCACTATACTTACTCAAATTTTAAGCTATCCAAGTTTGCATCCATCCAAGAAAGTCTTGAGAATGGATATTAAAATGCCGGCGACATTGAGGCCAGAAGCCGAGTCCCAATCTTCCTGACATAAGCGGATCTCTGGAGTAAGCCTGAAGCCATGTGGCTGCTGCACCTCACCCGGGTCCTCAAGCAGCACCCGCCAATGTCCCAATGCTGCACTGATGTGAGCAAATACTATTGAAAGAAGAGTATTTGTTGAAAGAACACACACTGTTCTTTCCTTTTAAAAAATAATAAAAACAGGTAGTACTGTTGTTGTGCTTGGAAAAAATCTTATAAAGTGAGATGTCATAATATAAGATGCTTTTTATATCAGAATTTATCAGAAAGGGGGGATTTTCATCACATGCCCATCACTATGGCTTCTTAAGGTGCCTGACAATAGCATAAATACTTTTATTATCAAAGCAGAGGTGTATCTCCTCAAACAAGTACCAGTGTGTGTTTGTTTCACTACTCTTTCTCACTCCACCTAACACCCAAACATGCCCAACAGTATTTTACTCAAGACACCTAATGTTGCTGCTATCAGCGTAATTTTCAGTCCTGCAATATTTGATCACAAACAAAAGACCATGGCAGGGGGTTCAATTCTGCTTTCTACAGCTGTTGCTGTGACTGCCTCTGCTGCTGTCATTGCTATGGCTGGGTCACTGCAGCAATACGCAGCAAAACAATAGTCATCAATCATACCACAAGGTAGGGAGCAAAAAAAGGCAAAAGTTTTTGTAAGCCCTGGTTTAGCAAACTATTTTTTTGGTTCAGAATTGAGCACTCAGGGCTGAAAGGGCATACTTATTAGTTTACTTCACTAAATTGCCTTCAAAAAAGGCAAAAGACCTGCAATGCTTTCCTTCCTCTTTACGCAGTATTTGACAGACTGAGATTTCTAAAGAGGTAACAAAAGCTAAAATGGAAAACAGGAACAGAAAATATGCTGGAGATGTTATACAAAGATTAACTGAGCACAGAAAGCTATACTCTTGCTTATTTCCTAAAATATTCCCAAAAATTTCTAAAAAATCTCCCATCCAGTTGAAGAAAATCTGGTATTAACAGTTGACATATGCATGATGGAGCTGGATGGATTAATCAGTGTGAAAGAGTACATGGTTTCACAAGTAGATCACCCTTTAAAAAAAAATATAAAGAATCTTTCATTTATTAAATCACTAATAAGAAAATTCAGTATTAAATCAAATGCCTTTCCACTGAAATACAGAGTGTTTGTTTACATTTGGCAGACACTATGGAATTCACACTATGCAACTGTTGCTTAATCTGAAATACATTAGATGAAGGGACCCCATCAGAGACACGGCTCTAAATGAAATGGCTTCCTCTTTTGTTAAACTCTGTTGTCTCTCTCACCCATGCCTCTTTTTTTCCCCCCCTTCTTCCTAACAGTACTGGAATTCTGGGAGAAATGAAAGGGAAACATCAGGCCACTTACAGAAAAATGTAACAGTTCTAAACCTAGACAGGCCTGTTTCCGGGAATAGAAGAGGATACTTGAATGCTGTTCCCATTTGCAATACCAGTACCGAGAACATACAGTGATTAAGAATGACCAGAGAATCTTCTCTTCCACCTGCTAACAGGCTAGTAGGGCAGTATACTGGTGAAGGTGCACCACATTCCTCCAGTCTGCTTGACTCATAGGGGCTACGAACTGTTACAGGCCTTGCTTTTAACCTTGGAAATCTAGGAAGCAGTAATATAATCTCTACTAGAAAAAAAAAATTAATATTTGCAGTTTAAGTAAACTTGGAATCATTTCATGTTTAGGGAAAAAACCCTCAATTACAGGGACTACACGGAAGATGACATCAGAACCTCAAACTTAACGCTTATCAACTTCAAGAAAGAGATGGTGTATTCCTCTGCAATTCTACATCAGAGCCTTTCATGCTAATCCTATTGGGCTGTGAAGCTTACCTGGATATAATGCTAAAAAGGTCTCACTTTCCTGATTCATAGGAGTTAGAACTGTGAGACGGAGTCTGCCAATAGGCCCTAAATCTCCTCACCAGCCTGTAACCATCTCTCTCTAATGTCCTCCTGAACCTCCTTTCCCCCCAAGGTAGGGGTTTCGCTGTGTTCAAGGTGTGCTCTGATTCAGTGCAGCTATGTGACCTTCGATCAGACTTTGGTGAAAACAGATAAATTGCAAAAAAACTATTTAAAAATCTCCAGATTTTCCTTTGCTCTACATAAAACCATACAAGTGGTGTGAAATTTCAGAGCCAAGAACGACTGTCTTTATCGTCACAATATTCTGGCAGACACGAGCCAGATTCTGGTCTTATAAGAAAATCTGAAGCTCTGTGAGGAATCATGTGAAATGTGACGAAAATCTCGTCCTTTTCTGCTATGATCCATCCTCACTTTCCTCCTGTTTTTTCTCCAAATATTTTCTCAGAAAGATAAAAGAAAAGCTTTAATGGACAACTTGTTATAGCATCTTCATATCTCACCTTCACACGTATGTTTTCTACCGTAACTGTTCTCCTCTTTAATAGATAAGCAATGTAAAACGCCTTATAAAGATTGTCACCGAGAGCTTTGTCAGCTACGCGTTCACACACTCCCATCAGGAACCCGGCTCCTCACTGGAGGAAATGCCCTTCTGTCAGCTGGTTCATTTGCATTCTAGCTGACACGGTTCTTCTCTTCAAGCTTTTGTTACGTCTCACAGCATCCTTCCAGATTAACACAGAGATCACTGGCACCTTTCTTAACAAGGCCTGGGCTCTGGCCGAGCAGCTAACTCTGAGGTTGTAGTCTGAGGCACTTTAACAAAAGCTGTGACTGTTGAAATTACTTCAATTATTCCACACCAGTTCGTGTGGTTTTAAAAATTTTTCTGTATTAGTTTTAATTGCTAACCAAAGACGGATCAAGTCAAGATACTGTTTTGTCTCTTTAAAAAGAGTCATATTTAATTGCATGTAAAATGCCAGCTACCAGTCCTACTTTCTGTTGTGAATTCATAGCCTATGCAGATGAAACATAAAAACTGCTCTAAGTCTATGGAGCGTGGTAATTAACAATCATTTCTTTCCCCATTTTACAATAGTTAGGACTTTTTTCTAAGCCAATGTCTGACTAAAATCTAAGTTTAGTCAACGACTCATCATATTGTAGAAAGACTCTCCAGTAATGCTCTGATTTAGTGATGTATTTGAGCACCTAAACATGCCACATAATGTTCTTCATTGCCAACAGAACTAAATTTTGCTGAATTTTGTAGTTTCCTTTGCAGGTTTTTCAGCATGCTAATCCCAAGCATTTAAAAGTCACATCTGATCCCTTCTAACAGGAAGGGTTAAAACAACCAAACTGAAGTAATTTGATATTATTTTATGGACACGTCCATAAATGTCACATCCAGAAACTACAAAGCTGCATTACTACACACTGAGCTCCAAAACTAAAGTACCTGCTGATGCAGTTACGCAGCTTCCGGAGCTTCTTGTTAGCCAGTCAGCTGTGAGAACAGAGAGAAAAGCTTGGGTCCATTTGTGTATGAATGGCTTGCTTTACTTCCTGGGTACGAGCCACTGGTTTTCCCTTGGATTACTCACTCTTCCCACTTTTTTCCCAGAAAAGAGATTCCCATTTAATCACATTATCTGCAGCAGCAAAGGCTTTAAGAAACAAGATTAAGTACTGTGTTGCAGATTGGAAGACACGGGTCACTTTTCCTTTTCCCTCTACTTCTTCCTCTTGTACTTTATACACCGTTGGTCCTTCATTCCCCAAAATACAGCAGCAGAACACAGAGAAGTTGTTCTCTATCCAGGTAATCAGTAGCTGCTTCTTTCCAGATTTTCCTGGGGTTTTTTTGTCATTCAATTCCTTCTTATTCATAAACTGAGTATTTTCTTCTATGACTGGTGCCCTTCTACAACGGCATGATGATCTTTGTAATTTTTTAGTATTTAAGACTATAAAAAGAGTATTTGCATTTCAGTAATGCTAGCTCCATGAATTTCCTGTGGAAGTGGATAACTTCACAAGTTTAGTACCAACATTCATAAATTGATCATTATTTCTATGAAGCAGTTTGCAAAATCCATTTGCCTTAAATTTCCTAGTCACTAACAGAGTGCTGGGCTTGCATTTTGGAACCATCTTTTGGGGATTCCTCATGTTCCTCCTATTCCAATCAAATAATCCAGAATGTCTCAGAATGAAATCCTGAGAAATCCTGCTTCTGACTGACTGAAACTATGTTTTTTAAGGCAAATAATACAGTACAGCTTATTACGCTTTTAGTGAATACCTGCTCGACTTCAGCTTCCTTGAGCCTCAGTATAAACACCATTAATAATTATTGCACCCTTAAGGTTGAATTTAGTACAGAACCTTTTGGATGGTGTAATTTGGTTTTTTTGAGATATTGCTACTAGGTCAATGCTAACCTTTCAGCCCAAGCACTAATTCACAGTAGGACCCCGTCAGTTATGACTGCCCTTTGTAATATGAAGCCTTTACTTCCAACGGGTTAATAATTTCTATTTTCCATGGCATCACAAAAGCTTACTTAGAGGTTATTTTTAATTATGTTGTAGAAAGATACAGAGTACAAGGTACACTTGCTGTCTCTAGCTATAAACTCAGATAGTAAACTACTTCAGTTCAATTCTGATGTGGCTCCCAGCCACTTGAGTGCTATCATGACATGACATAATTTCTATGGGAAGGAATAAAATCTAGTGTCCAAAATTAAAAACAGTCCCAAACAAAATCAGAGAAGGTAATCTGAAAAGGACAAACTGCAATAACAAATTTTTTGATTACAGGACTGGATCCTTTTCAGGGAGCATGTAACTATTCAATTTTATGAGATTTTCCATTAGGCAAAATGTAAAAAAAAAATAACATTCCTCTGAGCCTGACAGTATGCCAGAGACTTGCATTCATGTGATTCTTGAAACTCTGCAAATTCAACCTGAAAGTGTATGATTGCTGTCAAAGCAAACCCTTTAGTTTCCAAATAATCTTCCTAGAATGGCAGTGGCATCTTTAGCCAAGTATAGCCTTTCCATTTCTCTAGTACTTGCAGCCTCACTAGGACTCTGAAAGCAACAGTCTGAATGCAGACTCGATGCACACCTAGTAAACACAATAAGCACAATTATTAGATCAGAGAGAGCAAACCTGAAATGGCTCAGGTAGTGCTAGCATCTATGTAACAGACCATCTTGTACCCTTCAACATCTATCTACTCTGCTGAAACCGTATTTTTGCTGGGGTTTTGTTTGATCGCCAGGGTCACTTCCTGCAAGAGTGTGAGGAGGCAGCTGAAGAAAAACTGCCTGTGGGGAGAATCAGTTGTTAGCTTGACGGTTTGGTTTTTTCCCCCCTCCCAGTTTAAAACCAGTAGGATCTGCACAGACAATGAACAACTTTTCTGAAGAAACGTCCATGAAATCTACAATCCCTAGAGAAAAAATGGGTCTTGCAGAAATTTCTGTTTCTACCTGAAATTTCCATATCGATTAGTCATTAAAAATTTACTCTGTCAAAGACTGAGAATACAGTAAGAGAAAAGTTATTGTGTTTTGGAGAGGATAACACAAGTAAATCTGCAGAATTGCTAATTTAAATTAGAAATAGCTACATTATCAATCAAATGGCAACCTGTGGAGCTTCTGTTCATCTCCTACATACCTAAACAGCAACAAATTAAAATTGATCAGTCAGTACCAATAGTAAGTTTTCTAGATTAGACATTCAAACCAAAGGGCTTACATTGCTTTAAGATTGTGTAGGGATCACTAATCAAGGACTAGAGAGTATATTCCAGTCTTTACAATGGCTAATTCTGTTAGTTTCCTCATTGAAAAAATTCCCCGCCAGCATACCTTTTATTCTTGTTCTTCTAGCGAGAGTCTAACAACACCAGCAGCAGGGTGGTTCAGAAAATGACATGCAAATCAAGTCGGGTTCTGTGTCACAGCAGCACAACCTATTATTATCCCTTTGCATCATCTCTATAATCAATAGGCAATAGGATTAAGACTTTAAAAACTTGGTAAAAACATAACAGACATAACAAAAAAAACACCAGATAGTAATGAAGCTTATGCTAAAGCAAAGCTGCTGTTGGGGCTGCATTAGTCTAGTATCTTTTAATGGAAGTATATGAAAAATTACAATTATTCCTTTGTCTTTCCATTTATGGCCACTATGGTAAGGGAAGTCAGAAAGGTCGGTCAGTTATTCATTTTTAGATTATTCCATTTCTAGGCCTTATTCATCAGGATTTCATCTTCTGTCTTACAAAACTCCAAAAAAGATGCTTTTACAGAAAACACAGATAAACTCAGAATTAATTACCCTTACAGAAAGTGTGCCTTTTGAAGAGATGTGATACAGGAAGCATTTCCTGAGCAAGCCAACACAGTTCAAGTGTGATGTCAGGGTCATTTTTCCAGGTTTTTACCAAAACATCCTGGATCAACACAGACACAGAAAATTAAAAACCTCTATCAGGAAGGCCTGATGGAGGTCACAGCCCCTTAGCTTTTGTGCTAGCATCTATTACCAATACTTATCTACCGCTGCTATCTGGAAAACTATATTCTGTTCCATGCAAATTTTAAGATGTTTTAATTGTATCAATTAATACCACTGAAATAAATATAACACAAACGCAAACATTTGTGAACTTTGTTTTTGGCTGTACCTTTAAAGCATTCCTAACAAAATCCAGCAACTGCTTATATTAATTTTAGTTTCCTAAAAGGTCATTGGGTTCTTCACGACTCCCATTTCTTCACAGTGCAGCCAAGCAAGCTGTGAAGTTCACAGGTAACATTTCATACAATTAACCACAAGCATATTAAAAACAAACAACTTTCTTGGAAATTCACTGCAGAATTGAGGAATCCCAATCTCTTGACTGGCACATATAGGTGGCACAGGAAAAGAAACACAATTCTACGTCACCAGTTCCAGTCATTGTATGTGTCATGCCACAGCCCCTAGAAAAAAACGCCACACTCCCATCTATGAATAGAGTCCACTTTTAAAAAATACCTTTCCAGAAAGCCAGAGGAAATTTTGCTTGTTTCTAGAATGGTGGAATACTGGTTAACAGTAAAATCAGTAACACAAAGAACATTTTCCTGTTAGAGCTGTGAAGTCCTTGCTCCAAAGATGACAGAGGGGCACTGCTATCCTACAATTGATAAAATACAAAATCTCATGCAGCATAAGGGAACCACTCCTCTTTCTTGTCCTTAATTACATTACATTTATTTTTAAAATAATTTCACCTTTAGGAGGGTAAGAAAAATCAGAATTGCAGCAGAGGGACTGAACAGTGTGCACTGGAAGGCAAAGTCTTCCCTCTGAAGTCAAGACACCAGTTTTCACACATCCTGAATCACAACATTTCCATAGTTAACAAACTTTCCACTCTTGATCTGTTTGGTGACACAGCTATTCAGACATAATTGAGAAAATATTCTATCCAGATATCACAGGATTCAAGGCCAAATTTACAGTAACTCCACCAAAATTAGAAAGGGAATGGTCAGCTGTTTCATTCTCTTTATGTAAGCATTGGTCTGGAAAGTCTGAGAAAAGCAGTTAGACTGCACCTCCTTCTGCCACCTCCAGAATCCACTTTTGCATATTCACACTTTTAATCAATTACTGCTATAGCCTCTAGAACAGATTTTTATTTTCTTACAATGCAGAGTCTCATGTTGAACAAGAGCTGCATGATTAATCTTTGTGATACCAAAGTATTTTAAGAGAAAGCTACATCTGCTTCACGTTTATCTTCTGGTATAACAGTTTTAATTAAACTTCAAATGTGAACGTTCTGTATTATAAAACAGAAAATAGGGGTAATTAAACATAAAACCAGAGTGAAACCTAGTATTGTCTAAAATTCTTTAATTGGAATTTCACTGGAATTTCACCTTTAAGACAAGGCAATGTTGATATTCTAGCAGTGCTTTTCAGTTTACAGTCCCATACCCTAGAAAGCTGTGGATCACTTCTACAAGGTTTTGAACACTAGTCAACAAAAACCAAACCTATTTTCTGTAGATCTAAATTCACTGTGGACTACTACAAAACTTACATCCCTCTGTAAATCACAAAAGGCAACTTTTGTTAACTGACCACTATACTCTGGTTGGTTCCTTCCCCACCCGAAAGGAAGTCCAGAGCTGCTGTCCTTGATCCCACCTGATGACTCCCCCCAGAAGTCCAAGGATGGGGACGGAGGGAAGGTGGCTTTAGAACAGGGGGATGCCTTTTCTCAGACACCCTGCTTTTGAACTCCAGAAGCCTGGTCACAAACTACAACTCAAAAACCTCTTCGTTCTTCAACCATTCATGCACATATGTATTCAGTAACTCTGCAGGGTTCCTGCAAGAGTCTTGGCTCCAAGGATCGAGAATCTTTCAATAAGGTGACCAGTAGTGATGTTAGATTTATACTACATTTGGAGTATATACTAGCACAGAGAGAAATTTCTTCATAATTTTTTTTGATCTGAAGAATCAAGGAGAGGCAGGACTGCTCAAAACTCCGAATGTCTCTTAGGAGAGGACAGGTCCAGGGAAACTGCAATATTCACATTTTCTTTCCTTGGCTACCAACCTCCCATTAAATCTGTCCTTTACTAAAAATACAACATAGGAAATTTCAGGAAAATAAAGAACAATACTGAGAAGAGATCTCATATTCAGCATGATAATCAGTTGCTTATTTTTTAAATTTAAGAGTTAGAAGTGCTGCCAGCACAAGTATGTTGATATTCAGGAACTGAGAATTAAAAATAGCAATATAAAAAGTGAATGCTTTTTCTCCCCTTTTCTTTATGCTTAATTTCTCTTTTCTAAATGTACTTTGCACATTGTTAGGTAGGTATAATATTTGTGGGATGTATTGTTGAGGTTGCCATGGTTTCTCATTTTTAATGAGCTTTGAGACTTTATAATCTAACCAAATACATTCATAATTACTACATCTCTTTTTCCTCCCTTCCCCCCTCCCTCCAAAGCACTCCAAAAATTACGGGTGATAAAGTAAAACTAGTGATTTGAAAGACAATAAAACATCAGAGTAAAAGCCCACCCTCAAAGAGTTGGCAAACAAAAGCTTAGGAAAGTAACAGGAGAAAATTACCCCCATCAGACTTGGGATCCGTTCCATGTCCTTGTGCCTGTTCTTAACATCTAAAGTCATCATGGTATTCTGTTCTATTGGGTGCAAAATTCCCCAAAACACACAGAAAACCAAGTCATATTTGTCAACAGAAGCGATGGTGAACCACTGTATGCTGGCTACACCAACTCTGCTGTTTTTTGCTAAGCCTGCTCCATGCTTAAGGAGAGGCTGAACTGCTCAGATGTTCTGTGGGCAGCAGTCTCCTGTGAAACGCGCGATTACAGTGCTCATAGACTTGGTTTGGCAAAGCCAGGGAGCAACTGCCTGACATTAGCAACAAGAATCTGAATGGGACAACTCATGCACTTTAGGGAGGGTCTTTTTTTGACTAATTTGCTGAATCAAAGTAAACAAAACTGAAGAGACAGAAATACTATTCATTTAAGAAACGGGGAAAAAAAAACCCTATCTATTTCCTCATTGAACTGTTGTGCTTTTATACTACTGGATCAACTAAGTGGAGGTAAATAAGATATTAAAAAGCCTGCCTGTCAAATCTACAACTATAAGAAAAGCACTTAATGCTTAAGCAACCATAAAAACACTTTTTGCGTGAGAGCTGCTTGTCAGCTGAAGCCATTTACTATCACATAATTTTTGACTGCCTCCTGATGCTGATGAAATAGGTCAAGGTATAGAAGTAATCTAAGGCCCTGGATCTGTAAATAGGTCTTTGTCCCAAACACATAAGCAAAGGTGTATTTGTTACTTACTGCCATTGTTAACCTTACCTTGGAGGTGGGGAGTAAAAGAAATCCTTTCCTTCAATTTGTAGGCAGACTAAATATGACCACCATATTTTTATATAAGAGGAGGTCATTTTAGCCTTCAAGAAATTAGCAGATTGAAACCACAGTGTTTAAACAACTTATCGTTAGCCAAGCAGCTGTGGCTGAGAGTTCCCAAAAGCATCAGTCACTGCGAGGACAGAAGATGCAACATCTGAGGGCTCCCTGTGGAACCTTCAACACATGCTGTCCTAAAACCTTGCAAGACACTTGTGTGCGCAACCATCCCCCATTACAGATAGCTAGACACATAAAGACCAGTAAAGCACAGACAAGGTAAGTGACTCACTTAACGTTTCACAGAAAAACTGTGCCAGCACAGGACACTAGATCAAATTCCAGATTCTGGAGATTTAATTCTCCCTCATGGTACTCTATCCACAGAACACCTCTCTCTGTAAGGACAGAAAAGGACATCAGCTCTACCTGTGGGTAAGACAGGTGATTTGAAACACTGCTGTGATAGGAGCCCTAGCACAAATTTGGCAGAAATTTGGAGGAAAAATGATTACTTCTGCAATATGAATCAAAATGAACTTAAACATTGCAAAAGAAACTTCTGATGCCGGCGTCCTGCAGAAAGTGCCTGCAGATTCAGACATGCCAGGCAGTGCTTTCTTTCTGATAAACTCTTACAGAATGAAAGAAAATTGTAATCTAAAAATTTCCATCTCGTGTTCTACTGTGAATCAGAATTGCTGATTTCTCTTGGAAAGGGTATTAGCATTTTACTTGCGAGTTTCCAGAGCAGCGGCTCATTGGAGCAGTGCTTTCCTAGAACGCGGTGTCATAACCACACTGCCAGCTGTCCGCTAGAATCACTTTGATTCCACACAGGAGGCGGCTCTCCCTGGTTTCTCTGCAGGACGGAGCAGCAGGCTGACTCTGATCTGCGCTACCGACTTTACCTAGCACAGCCAGAAAAATTAGTGCCATTTACAGAAAAGGTTATTGAACGGTTCTCACTAACTCCCTTTCAGCATTTCCTTATACCTTTACCAAACCTCAATCACCCTGTAATATTCTTCCTGCTATGTGGCCTTCTAATACATAATTTTATGAAAGACAATAAAATTCCACTGTTTGGCTGCTTCTTGCAAAGTAGAATATCAAATGCTGAGTGCTATAAAAATACTGAGTATTCTAGGCTTTAAGGATATGCAGTATGACAACCAATATTAATGTATATTCACTACTTTGGTTCAACCAAATAACTGTACTATCTTGAAGCCTCTCAAATTTTGAACAAGTATCAATGAAGAGGAAGTTTCTAAAGAACTCCAATAGTGTAGGAGGTAAGGAGATCCATAAAGTGATTCATGGGGCCGGAAATGTATTTTCAATGCTTGGTCTGGGAGGCTGATGAAGAAATTGTAGTACTTCCTAATTTCTGAGAGTTGGATTTCACAAACTCAATTCCATTTACACTGGTGGAGATTTTCTGCACTGAAAGGAGGGGAATAATGAAGGACTTATTTTTTTTTTTAAGATAGTGCACAAGGTTAGGAAAAAGAAGTGATAAGGTATATTCTGATTATACAATGTGACTAGACAAATTAGGCACCATGGAAGGGGAAACAGGAATGAGTACTGAAGTTTGTCTGTCTTAATACTTCTTTTTTAACACTGAAGCACAAGATTCCTCAGGAATAGTATCATGAATTCAGGGACCTTGCCATGACATTGAAGTATTAAGACCATTTCTCTTTGTCTCTGTAGCACCAGTAAATGTTCTCCAGATACAGCCATGATGATAGAGTCAGATTCTTATTTGTTGAGACCAGCTATCATGTCAAAAATTAGACGCATGTTTTTAAATACTGCCTATTTCTTACAGAAAACATTGCTGGTAGTTAGATAAAACTTCACTTCTGTTTCCTTGAGTTTCTGGTTCTAATCTCTCTTCTATCTGATGGTCTTGATGAAATAATTTTCATTTGGAGTTGCAGTTAAAGCATTTCAAATGATTAAATAATGCAATGTAATTATTTGCCTGCATGTCTGGGAACACAGTGACCAAAAGCGACCAAAGTAACTCCAAACCCGAACACAGCCATTTAGCTTAAGAAATTATCGCATCTTTGTCACAGAGGTCTAAATTTGTGTTATCTAATGTACAGTATACATATATTAATTTCTTTACTGTTCAGCATGAACACTAAAAGAAATGAGCAATTCCTTTCTATACAAACCAAACAATGAGGCAGGGACATGCACATCCTGCTTTGAAGAGATAACTATTCCTTTCCCTAAAATGTTTTTTTCCAGTACTTTCACCATATAATTTAGGAATTGCCTCCATTAACTGGTTTTCACGGCCTTCCATAAAGACCATCTCAAATGATGAAGAGCAAAACACTAAAATAATTAGGTGAAAAGTCTGCACTAATTTGAAGCTTCTGATTTGAAATCACTAGGACCTGATTTCATTAGACTACTTGGCACCAAAAATCGTGTTTGAATGCCCAAAGAATCACACTGGCCCACCTCCCCTGCAGTTCCCTCCTCCGTCACACATATATTGACTTGTTTTCCACCTCTAGGTACAGAGCATCCCAAAGCAGGCATCTAGAAAAATGAGGCAGGCATTAATGGTTGATTGTAGCACACTGTTTCAGGTGAATTTCTTGGAGCTACAGAGGAACACTCTGGCAGAAGAACAACTCCGTGTGTCAACTGCCTGCAGCTGGTGTATGAGATCACTGCTCCACAGCTTCTCTTCCTGCAACACACACATCCCATTTCCAAAACAGACCACACAGTACTCTGTAGGCAACAGCCAGTGTGACTACACCTCCAAGTGAGGGATGGAAATGCAATAAAGGCAAACCTAGTATACAGTTCAGTTATCCAGGACTGTTACTACACACGTACGCAGATGACCTAAAGTGAAGGCTGCGCAGACATTCTCTGGTTCTGAAATTCTTCTTCAGTTTCATTCTTCTGAAAGTGCAGGCTGAGCTTTAACACTTCCAATACTGTTGTCTGTATGCATTGTCATAAACTCAAAAGGAATCCAAAGAAAAGAAAATGCAGCTCATGGCATCTTAATGACACACATATGGTGAGAGGAGGGTCATGCTCTTTAGGACCAGAGCGCAAATCTCTGTTAACACAAGTAGTGGGAACAAGTCTTAGTTGTTACTGATCATCATTCTCTGCAGTGACTGGTATGACAGCCTGAGAAATGCACTTTGCCAGAACAAGTAAAGGAAATTTTCTCAACAATAGAATCCTGGTAAGACTCAGAATTTTGGCTTCTGTTCCAGAAGAACAGTCACTTTGCAGAAGAGTATGCGTTACTGATTTGCAGACCCTTCTGTTCCTATGTGCTAAACTCAGCCCATTTGGTTTCGTTCTTACCTAGTAGAGGCCCATAGCAATGAAGAGCATCTAGCACTAGGAAACTCCATCCTGATTTCTCTCTGGAATTTGACACGTGGAGAACCTTTGGTGAGCTCAATGCCAGCATAAGATTCAGCCTGCTCATGTATTTCCAGTAATGCCTACCACCAGTGCCCAGGAAGCTCAGACTTGTTCTTTCAACTAGTGTGCATGGAGCAGTACACCTGTAATACTCAGGTACTCATTCAAATCCCTGCACAGCACCATGCAGTATGGATGAACTCAAGAGGATGAACTTCAACTTTGCAGAATCCTGTATCTTCATCAAATTTGGATGTTTTTCTATACAGAAATAGCACAGCACATCCTTGACTACAGTAATTCCTTAGACTAGTGGAAAGTTCCTGCTCCAAAGCACTAAAATGTCTCAATAGAACTATTGTAGTGTTTCTTTTCATGTGGCCAACAGAATGAATTTCTTTCCTAGTCTCATGCTTATTAATGTCTGAGTATAATACCAGTATTAGACATCAGACTGGCTATCACATGATAGAAGTCTCTTGTGAAATGCCTTATTATCCAGTTATTCAGATCAAGATTGTTAAATAAAGCATTTCAGCTTGCCTAACCTGAAGTAGGACATGCAAGCCTGCGCAAGAATGGGAAGGAAACAGCTGCTTTCTCTTAAAAGCAGAAAAAAAAATATTTAGAAAAGATTGTATGTTTACAGTATTGTCAAAGCCAATCATGTAAAAAAATCACAGGTCAGGCAAAAAAATAATCAAATTGATTGGTCTGATTCAGCATCACAAGATTTTAAAAGAACTACTGGATTCTTTGGGTGGTGGTATACCAAAGAGCTGATGAATAAACAGATAGCTGGACTAAAACATAAGAAGACTTTCCACATCACATTCACACAGACTCTTTTTCCCCTGAAAGCATTAGCAACATCTAGAGCAGGATTACGCTATTTACACTTGCTCTTTAGATAGGGAGTTTGGAATACTTTTCTGCTACTGCTGAAACCAGGAGACTCATAGGTTCACAGCATGGCAGCAGGATGGCCTTTAAGGAAGCCAGGCAGTACTGGAAGACTAGCGATATAGCCAGCATAGTCAACAATGCTGTTTAGTTTGAATTTTGGACTAAAATTATTTTTTAAAATCAAACCTCATGTATCTATTTCTCATTTCTAGTCAAATCAATTATTAGCTTTACATTTAAAGTCAATCCTCTTAAAAAGAAAGGTGATGAGATCTTGGATTATGCTGAACCTAAACTGAATGGTTTGAAGGCATATTAGCAACAACAAGACTGCACCGTTTTAAACCATTAGTCAACTGCTTCTGGACAACCTACTTACAGCAATCCAGCTATGCCACTTAAGAGTACCTGCTCTTTCGCTTTACAGTACAATTTTCACAGGGAAATTCTATTTCAAATTTGAATGCTTGAAATTCTACGTATTTTAAATTATTTTAACCATGAGTGAGTGTATCTCTAAATTAAAAACTGTGGGATACCAGTATTGACCAGAAGAAAAATGTAAACCCTTGGAAAAACATTATAACACAGTACAAAAGAATTTAAGGAAAATCGATAGGCGTAGCCTTGTCTTTAAATCATTCTTCACAGAACAAAAACATTCATAGCTTGCTCTAACTCAGGAAATATTTTCACAGAATTAGAAATGCTAAGGTACACATATATGTTCCCCAGCCTGGATTTTCCCCACCACTATGCACCCACTTTTGAGGAAATATGCTGCAATGTAATGCTGTGAACTGAATGTGACTGAAACTGCTAATGGGAAGCTGTAAAGGTTACCTTTCAAAGACATTTAACACAGCACACATAGGTAAAATACACTTTTCTAAGCATTGTCCAAATGCACTAAAGCCAACAGAAATACACCTAAATTGGTTTGGTTTTGGAGCCTGAACCTCATTTTTTTGTTCATTTAAATGACAGTAGAATCCTTGATGACTGAACCAATAATGTATTTACAATAGGTGGCTTTATGGGATGCAGTTAGTGTCCACTAGCTATCATTAAACTCACACTAAGATTTTGTTAATTACCACTATTTTAGAAGAGCTGTTAACAGCTACCACACTGAAGGTATGGTTCATTGTAGCAAAGCTACTTCATGATGGCAGAGGCTGATCAGACTGTGAGTAGTTGGAGTACAATAAAATGGCCTCAGTTACTCTATCTGTCTAACAGAGCTGGTCAACATAATCCACACATCATCCGCTGTGCAAGCACATACATGTGCTCTGAATTCTCAATGGAATATTTAAAAAATAAATATATTAAGCAGCTTTGTTGCCATTCATTGCTACAGTCTGCAATTACAAGGGAACAGTTTTAATGTATTGCCAGTTTCAGCCAGAATAACCTGTTTCTTATCCTATATAGAAAGCTGGGGATTATTATCATTCATTAGTGTGATGGTACCAGTCACACCAGTCTTGACGGTGTCTTCAGACACATGAAAAGATGGTAGCTCTCCTGCGAACTGCTAAGCGCTCAGTTTCTATGGCAAAATCACCTAGGACACACCAAGTCCTCCCCACCTAAGATTAAGTGATCTGTTGTTCTTTTGCCCATGATTTGAAATTCAAAGTTAAAACTGAGAAAAGTACTTCTGAAGTAGGCAGGTGCTCTTTGACTAATTCAGACAGTGACTATCACCTCTCAGTCTGTATCACATCTCAAGAACTGTTCAGCATTGGTGCCTCGATTCCCATAGTAAAGGAATACCATGAGATGAAACGATCTTGTGATGCACAAAGTGCTTAAGCAAAAAGCAAAAATGTCTTTAGTTTTAACATGGTATCTAGGCTGCAATTTGACAAGCTCACAGCAAGGGAAAAAGGAAATTCTGTCTAAGATTGCAGTTTTACGTTTGCAATTAGTTGTGTCAGTTTTGGCTCCTAGCTACATAAGATGACAACTCTGACCACAGTGCCATCTTGGGTCAATGAAAGTATCAATTAAAAAGGAAAAAACAGCAGCAACAAAAATATCCTACCATAGGCAGAATGAGAAAAAGAGATCCACCTATGTTAAAAATTAAATGTTGGAAATCAATTATGAAAAATAAAGACACTGGGAGAAATTCACTGTCATAGCCTCAGGGCAATATTGACTGTATTGATCCTTCCTGACAGGTATCTGTTTAACCTGTTCTTAAAGACCAATCGTAACAGATGATCTACAGTCTTATAAAGCAATCCGTCCTTTTCCTAATAACAACAGTCTGGAAATAAGTAATAAAAAGAGACTGCAGAGGACACAAAAAATTATGTGGGTTTTGGTTTTTTTATTAATATATCCATATACATAGACTCAAACTTTAAGTAAAATCAACCTGGTATTAGGTGATTATTTAGACACCTGCTAAATGTAAAAAAGGAAAAACTGAGATGAGTAACAAAAAAGTTAGAGACTCATTATGTTGCATACCTTTCCAAACAAGATTTTTGAGGTAATCTGTGAAAACTATTTAAAATAAATAAAAAAATCTTGTGCTTTGATTTATGAAAAGTACTTTTAAGTCCATGAAAGTAAACATTGCAACTAGTATTGTCCTCCTGATTTTATTAATAAGCAGCTACCCCAAACTACAGAAGATACATTAATAGGTATGTAGGTCAACATGTATCTAAACCAGAGTCTGTCAAAGACAGTGCTGTGAGATACGTATGCTAGGGAGATGCTTTATCATTACTCTAAGCTAGCGCAGCAAGTAAGCAGTCTAGCATATCTTTTAACTTTAAAAAAAGGCACCAGGATAAAAAAAGGAAGTTGGATAGGGGAAAACAACCTACCCCAAAACACAACACTGAGGCTCAGACCTTGCGAAGGACCACAGGAAAGCGTGCCTTACGCGAGTCCAATACACTGACTCCCCTGACTTCCCTTCATCTCCTGTGTGGTCTCCTTAGAATCACAGAATGGTTTGGGTTGGAAGGGTCCTTTAAAGGTCATCTAGTCCCTTGCAGTGAGCAGTGCGCTCTCTTTTGTACCTTTGCTCCATTCATCAGATCATACTCAATGGCTACTGTTTTTGTGCCTCCTGCTTCTAGATCAGAAGCCCCAGCCAGATAACTTTTTGAAATAATTAATTTCAGCTTTTGCTACTGGATGGTCCTCAGATAAAGTTGTGCTCCACAAAACTGCAGTCACTCCTAAAGGGAAGTTACTTCTTCACAGACACTGTACGTAACTGATCCCATCATCCTTCTGCAGCCAGTTGTGGCACAAAGTGAAATTATTCCTTCAGAAGCATTTACATGGTTTCATATACCAAGCATACCACATGACTATTTGATCTCATGCCTTCTTGGTTACAGATGAGAAGGAGCCCCACATAGGGGGATCTGAATAGTGGAGGCCTCAGGATCCACTTCAATAATTCAAATTTTAGCTATTCTTCATGCTGCATAACTATAATAGCTTTTTCATTTGCTATTGCTTCATTAAAGGTCATTTTCATGTGACATTTGCATAACTAGTTCTCTAATTATATTGCTAACCATATGAGAAGCTTTTTCAGGAACAGCTCATTCTCCCTTCTCAAGGAGACAAAATTTAATTACAGAGTAGAAGCTTTAAATAATGGTTACATAAAAAATACTTCTGTAAATTCCTTTTAGTTTAGGTTTTGAATTCTTAAAGGTCATGTTCTTATAAAGTCTGTAGCTTAAAAAGAGATCATTAATTAAGTATCATCATTACATACTTCAAATTTATATCAGTGGACATTTGTTGCAAATTCTGAGTTTAAAAAAAAAACAACTAGAAATTTCCAGCTGATTTTTTTTCTAATTCAGCAGGTGAAGTTTTCCTTTTAAAAGAATAGGCTACACATACATCAGTCTTGGACACAGCAACACGTCAGTGCATCTGTAGTAGTCATTTTTATTCTAGACATTTATACTTCATTCATCTGTTCTGCTCATCGGAAGCACAATGGTGAAAAAACAGCCAAAAATTTATATAAAACAACTTATTTAAAACAGTGAAGTTGCAAAATAAAGCCCTCAAGATGTAAAGTCAGTCAATGAATAGAAATATGTTTACGTATACACATTCTAATTCTGTGGTACTTGCTTTCTGCTTATTTTCTTACCCTCTACTGACACCTCCAACCACACAGTTCTTAATTTTGAGAGGGATGAAATAAATAGTAACAGGAACTTGATTGTGAAGCACAAGGTTTTTGCACCTCAACTTGCAACAAGCACATAATTCAGACTCTACGACCCCTAGCACTGTTTATAAAGCAATAGCAGGGATCCCTTTTTAGGATCAAGTAACACAGAACAGTATTCCACATCTGTTTTTAGACAGCAGAAGAATGGTCAGATTCAGGGTCCAATATTACAATATAGAGCAAAATGGATTCTTATTGTTAGAGGGAGTTACAGCTGTAGTTCTTAGCATGCCCAGGCTCTCCCTTTTTGCTCCTCTTTACTCCAGAACTCTGTTCCCTCCTGTCCTCAGCATTCTGCAGAATTACTGTTTTCTTGGGATATGTTGAAAAGATCAGAGGAGTAATTTTTTTTGCAGTTGATAACACTGATGGCAAAAGGTTAAATTCTTTCATACTGTGACAGATTTGGAATTGCAGTTAAGACTAGCTTCAAGTCAAAGAATGAATTCATCTAAAACTACAAAAAGTACCCAGAATTGAGCAAAGAGCACATGTAAAGGGGATGACAAGCCAGCTTTGTTTTATTTTCTCTGAGCAGTTCCTATTAACTTTACAGTATACAGCGATTACTATGAAGATTTACATGGGTGCTGTGCCATTCCCATTCATGTAAATCACAAATCCATATATAAAATGTATTTGATAAAGTATAATATAAAGAGAAACAATAGAATTTCATTAGTATCTTAAAGTCACATTCTTCATCTCCTAATCCATTAATTCTCCCAGTTCACACTTTTTCCCAGTGAAGTTTGTGGCCTTTCCCCAATTCAGGTCAAACTTCAAATCAAAGGTTTCCATAGCTTACAAACTTGTTGAGCATCTGCGTCCACAGCTGAGCCAACCATTGCTTGTCATTTGAACACTGACTCTTTCACTTTTGAAGACTGAGACAGTAATTCCCAACTGTAACCCAATGAAGAATCCAACAGCAAAAACATGTTCAGAGATAGAAACACCAAGTTTTTCAAGAAATGCTTTTGTCTCTCTTTCACAGTGGCATCCGTTACTCTACCTAATTTTGGGTGAACTTAAAATTCAAGATCAAATTAAGTTTTGCTAAAAATAAAGTTGGCTTGGTGTAGGAAATGCAGGGTGTTCTTTGCTTCTCTTCACATACTGCTCTTTCTGATGTTCATGTCCCTCTCATATAAAGCAGAAATTAGCCAACTTCTTTTTTGTAGTGGAGAAAATCTCAAGAGAACTTGCATAATGTAAAATTAACAGGAGACTGAAATCAGGACCATCACTGTCTCTATTTGTGTGAGGAAGAGACCAAAAGGAATAGCAATACTCCTTAACCCAAATCAAAAAGCATATAGATTCTAGCTAATCTCCTGAACCATAAAGATGAGAAGATGAATGAGTTAGTTTTCATATCTTCATGAACAAAGGAACATCAAGTGCTAGGAACTACAAACTAAAGTTGACAACTATCTTCTGGAAGCATACAATGGTGAGTAGTACGTAATAATGGGGATGGGCAGGATCTTATGATGGTCAGAGTAACACAACAGCGATCCTTCAGGTCTGGGCTCTGATCCCATGAAATTTCAGCAAAGTCAAATTAAAACTGAACTAAGCAGTGAAAGCTAACCCTCCAGAAAAGACCTAATTAGTAAGATGTTGACAGTGCTTGCAATCACCCATATCAACATACTGTTGTTTCTGATGAGGAATACATTTGGACTTGTCTAAGCAAGATACAAAACAGTATTTTAAAATGTGCCTACTAAGTCTGTTCAACTTCATTGAGTGCTGGATGCCTTGAAAATCCCAGCCATGGAGGAGATGGGGTGTATCTTAACTGGTCAGGACAATTGCTAATGGGATCTTAAACATTCACCTCACACATCCAGCACACAAGCTGTAGGTATCATAACTAGGAAAGTCAACTTTTATGTTCCACTCATTCACATTTTAATTTTTTTTTTCCATTCATAAATGTATTGGAAAACTTCTTTCTAATCTTAGAGGCCAGACTAAACTGCAATTGACCTTTCTACCAGCCAACTCCACCTCAATTTTAGGAATTTCCTCTTCATTTCTGCAGGACGAAAGAAGCCTTTCCAAAACATTATGTTAGCAAAGGAAATTTTCCCTTACCATTCATCCATATGCTGCTAAAAATAACATGACCTCTTCAGTGGTTTCAGTTCTCTCCAAGACCCCTGTATATTCTTTAATCTTTTTCTACTATAAGACTACCATATTCCTTTAGCTTCTCCAATTCTAATATAGTACACAGTTGACATTGGAAGCTGGTTTGGATTTTTTTAACCTTCCTTCACATAGCTATGATATTAAGTGCATAAAGTCCAGAAATTTAATCAATAAAGAGGAACATTCAACAAAGTCAGTCTCACCTGAATCAGAGGTGTTTGGAAACACTGTGCTCGGAAAAAGAGGTTAAGCAACCGTCTATTAACATAGAATTACTCAACAGGTAAATTCTTGTGTGTTCATTAGTGAAAGGCCACGCTAGATTTCCCCCACACGAGATTAGACATTGCACTCTTACCTCCAAACCCAGAGGACAGCTGGATACAAGGGATCTTCTGAGATCTTCTGCCACTTCTGAGGCAAGTGAATCTGCAAAATAGAATGAATGCAGCTATAGGAAGATAAATAAGGCTCTTGTAAAGCTAGGCTGAGTAGACTCAGAAAGCATGAGGTCTATGGCAGAAGTGTTCACCGCATTCACAGAATTCAAACTTCACACATTGAAGGCACATAAGAAACCCAGAGCTATAAGATGGTGCTATTCAGGTTTATTGGCTATACTGCTGTCACACTGAGCAGTCAGTCAACCAGACACACAAATGAACAGAAAGGGTGTGAGCTTTCCCTGGGTAATGACTGAAATGCTAATACTTCAAAAGACTGAGCCAAAATACAAAATATCCACCTTGAGTTACAACAGCATAACTACAATGGATAGCTAGACGCTAGCAAGTTATTAATTGTGAAATACGATGTAAAAAACCCACAACATTTTAAAAAACCCCTAACAGCTCCCCAAAGCCTCACTGTACAAAATACAACTAAGATCACAAAAAATTTAAAGTTTAAAGATGCCAATTTTTAGTTTAAGTAAGTATAGTTAAAGTAAATTGTAAACAACAGTATTGATATGCCTTTTTCAAGCACAGAAATTGGTAATAAACAGGAGCAAGGAGCAAGAAAATGGACATGTTTCCAGAAAGGCAAAGTGTGAATTAATAGAATACCTTGATCTTGTGGTAGAACCTCTGACGAATTATTTAAGCTGTAGAGCAAGGCAAAAATAAGGAATTTCTGCTTTTCACTTCCTTTTCCTCTACAAACTCACCTAAGGGTTTTTTTTCTTTTCTTATATCTTTTAATGGAAAGTGAGTAGTTTCCTACCAACTTTTGCTGCATGAGCTTGGGGGGGCGGGAATCTTGGGGTACCTATGTAGGTACTCTTCTCATATTAGACTGTAGTCTGATTTGAATATCACTATCTTGCTCCAGCAGACAAGAGAAGAAATATTGACTGTGAGTGTGTCTGACTGACAGCATGCTTCTCGCCAGATCTGAAGAACAGCCGCTCTATTGCTAACAAGCTATTCAGAACCAGTCTCTTAAACAGAGTCCCTCAGAATTTTCTTGTTACTCTTAAAACCACAGCCATTTTGAGATAGTTTTAGGCAATATGAATAGTTCTTTGCAGTTTTGATAGCCCATGTAGATGGTATTCCACCAGTTTACTTTTCTTTCACAATTTTAAAGTATTTCCTTTACATTCTTAAAATTTAAATTTAAAGGCCTGAGCCAAAGTCTCTAAGCAAGAACTCTATTGATTTTAATTAACTTTACCTTAGATTCTGACATTATTCTTACTTTTCTAGATGAGAGATCTGATTTTTAATTAAGCAGCAAATTCCTCAGAGGATAATCACATTATACTGAAGTAAGAAACCAGTGCGGGAAAACCTTTTTCTTCAGAAAAATGTAGGGCACAGCACTGGTGGGAAAATTGGGAAATCAATTTGGGTAGACAGCTTCATCCATTCTAGACCAGAAGATGGTTTTATCCAAAATTAAACATCTTGATTGCATTTCTGTATCTTAAATGAGGCTCAAAACAAGGGTCTGTGAATCCAGAGGCATATCCTTCCTGCCAAAGACTTAACAGTAATCTTTCCATTAGGCCACACACCCCAGTTCAAATGTCATGGTTTACAGTGTGCTAGAACTGCTGATTCTCTCGCCATGTGGTGAACCACACAGGTAACCAAGCCACCTGAAAAACAAACCAACCCAAGCACTTTTTTACAGTTGTACTGTAAAAGTTGTATTTTGCTTAGACAAATCAGTTCACTAATCCGCTTTACCTTATGTGCCCACAGACCTGGTCACAAGTGGAACCTGACTGTGTAGACAGGGCACATGGAACCACAACCCCATTGCCTCAGATAATCTGAGAAAATGTAATAGGAAAGATGAGCAGCAGCTTCTTCTTGAAAATTAGTATCTTAACGTTGTACATTATGAGGTTAAATTGATTTTATTATAAAACAAGTACAGCAGTTTGTAAACAGTTCATACCAAATCCAAGCATCACTTTCAAATGCAAATTTCCCTCTTTTCTGAGATGTCCATAACACTACATCTGCAATCAACTGTGTATCACATTTGTATTTCTGCCCCATACAGTGAAATTTGTCATGTCTTTTTATATCAAATTCAATTTTTGATTCACTGTTTGACTGCAAGTCACAAGCCTATACAGTGTACCAATCTCTTCTGTAATACATGCTGTTCTTTCAGACCTTCACTTATTTTCAAACGAGCGATTTAATATAAACCCTTTGCTGTTGTTCAGAAGCTGAGCACATACAGCCTACAGACATATCCCATGACTGTGTGTGCAGCAAAAACATCACCCTTGCAGGCCTGGTGACACCACCTGTGTAAGGGAAGCCTGCCAGACTCAGCATGTAGCCTGGGAAAAAGGTCCATCAAATGCCAATGACTACAGCTGTAATCCCATACCACACCTCCCACTGCATGCTGGGAGGGCCTGAAAGATTTTTTTTCAAGTGGAGTGAAAGCAAAATTTCCACAGACTTATGTTACTAGCCAACATGAAGCTGGCCAAAGCAAGGAATGGTTACACTTTAACGCTCATCCTTCACAAAAGCTGCAGTGAGAAGGATGAACCTGCTGTGCTTGTGTGAGCACAGAAGCAACATTTACCTTCAGGTGAATAATACAGCATCACCGAGTTACTTTTACGACCTAATATGACATCTATAACTTGTCACAAGTTCTAATTAAAGTAACAGCCTTGAGGTTCAACTGCAACTCAATAAAAAGAGGTAGATTTTCAATATGTCAGGTCAGTGAGGCAGGAACAGTGTTAGAATCAATTATGAGCACACAGCCTAATTAGGAAAAAGTTCACTAATGACACATTCTTGCTTTTACCAAGTAATAGCAATAGACTGGTGAAACAGATCTTTTGTGGCAACACACAAACCGTAGGCAGCAGTTTAGCGCCCACCCTGAGGGCTGTGAACACCTTTACGATGCTGGAGAAAGCAGACTATCCCTCAAAAGCAGCTTTCTCAAATCTGCTTCCCTAGGTTTGAACTCCATTCTGTACAAGGCAGCTGAGGGTATTTTCTCCCCTACACCTTGGTGCGCGGCCACCATATCGTGACAAAAAAAGCGTGCTACTGTTAACGTGTGTTAGCATCACATATGAGGAAGAAAAATTTAAAAAGAAAGATATGCTTGACAAATTCCAGCTTCTCTAAGAAAACAACAAAGGATGGATAACAGCAGAAAATGCAAAACATAGACAGATGACCTACACTTGACAGATTTAAAGTGAAGCAACTGTGTTTTCTTTTCAAAGGCCAGATAGCCCACTGACATTTTACTTACTGCTCACCCATCTCTAGAAATCACAAATTTGTGTTCTAGTCTGTTTGATGTAAAGAGACTCTCTGTTTGCAGAGATTTATGAATCTCAAACATCATGTCTCCATCAAGTGCAGACCTCTCAGATCTATCACTTGACACAGAACTACCTACAGTTCTTACATATCTGTATGATTATGGAAAACAACCTGGGAAAATGGGAGGTGGCTACACTTTCCCTCTCTACTTACAAGATGTATCAACAGTCACTATGTGTGTTTTCAAGGCAGGCAAACACACTCTTCAACTGCTTCCAGCTGTCCAGTTGACAAAATTACCCAAAACCATTCACTCAACTTTGATCCCACCCATGTACTTTGCATGCGTTAACTCAGATGGACACATGGATTCTTTTGGCAGGAACAACTTTGGCTTGGGCTCTTAATCCCAGTACTACAAGTTCCAGTAAGAACACAAAACATAATCATATACCTGGCAAGTCTGAATCACATGGATATAGTCAACAAGGCATGCACCTCAGAGCAAAAAGGCCTAAATTCAAGTTGGCTACTTCCACACTGAAGAGTACCTCCCAATCCAAACTACTGATACTGTCAACTCAGAGACACTGGATCTGTACCAATGCAAGGTTTAGAGGGCCTTGGTTTTCAAACCACAGGTCCATTTCTGCAAGCAAGGTTAAAGCAAAATCATACTTAAAAAAAAACACAAGAAACACTTGAATTTAAAACCATGAAGTGGAAAACAGCATACAATTATTAAGCAACTCACTCGCTTGCCTTCATCTTTGCCCCCAATCTTCCCACAACTGGTTTTCCTTTACTATTTACAAAAAACTTTAATACAGATAGGAAATTGGTTTTTTTGGATACTGTAGTGCAGGAAAAGATGAATGAACTAATTCTCATTTTCCAGATTCTTTTGCTGCATCTTGTAGTGCCTGTTTTGTACCACATATCTGGCCCCAAAACTGTGGGTCAAGTTGTGAAGAAGTTGGTGAAAGAATATGACACACAAAGTGCACCTCCCCACATACATATGCTTCTACAACCCCTTCTAATCCATTTCTGTCATAAGGATAAAATTATTCTTTTCCTCATGGAAATGAAAAGTTAAAAATAACAACTTTGTCCTACTTCTATTTTTATATGATGCATTAGCACACTTGTGATGTATTGGGCTCACTGTACGCTTTACAAGCACAATAGTTAAGCTATGGATCTATAGGGACAGGGACTACATTAAGCAAGCTGAATACATAGCTTACAATTTGATAAAGTAGGATTGGAGCGGATGAGAAGTCACTGCCAGTAAATTTAATTTTGTACATACTCCTCACATCGACTGAATGTTTGGAAGATACTTGTATTTGGGCACAGTCCCTTTTAGGGCAGTAGGATACCTGCTTTAAAGACCAGGTTTTCTCTGTGCATCTGTATCAGAATAAATAGTCTCCTATCAGAGAAGGACACCCTGAGATCACAGACAACACATGCTGCTGTACCAGACAAAACTGGGAAGCTGCCTAGGAACCCAAGAGGTACAGTTATATTATAAGAAGCTGAACAAAATGATAAAAAAAATCTTTGATCTTAAATGACAAAAAAACCACACAGGATATTTGACCTATGCCAGAAAACAGATGAAAAAATAGTGTTAAATCATAATTGTTCTCACCTCTGTAGCTTTTTAACTCTCTTTTATTATCACACAAACAACAAAAAAAACAGGATTATACTGACTCATGGAGTTAGTTGAAATGATAGATGTAGTTTTAGGATATATCTTCACATTGTTTCCTTTAAAAAGTCTCCCAAGTTGTATGCATAAGATGAAAAAGCTTGTCTACAGAAACATAAGTCAAATTATCAATTTGCTGTACACTTTTAAGCACATTTATAAACTGAAATGTCACAATTAGACTTCTCTGTGGCAGAAGGGGAGCCAATGGGTTTTCTCTTTCCTAAAGAGACAGAAAATAGGACTTCAACAAAAATAAAATCCGTTGACTTTCATAAAAGTCAAAATAAAGGTCAAGGAAAAGGCTTTAAGTCTTCTGGGAAATAAGAAGTTAGTCCTGTTCTCAGAAAGAAAGATAATCAGTGGCAGACCTAGTCTGTTCTTCACTATCTTTCTTGCTCAAGAAGTTTTGTTTTCCCTTTTTTTTCTGCTTATAATAGGAGCCACTGAAAATTTAAGAAGTATTTCAAATAATTTCCAGTTTATTGCAATGCAAAATAGAAGAGTGGAAAAGCCTCCACAAATAGTTTACAAAGGCTTTAAAGTGACAAACAAGCAATGTGTATTCATAGAAACACAATCTCCTGTTAAATTTTAATAATCTCTACAACAAATACAATAGTTATCAACAGCTTGTTTTATAATAAAATAAACTGAAGACACACAAAAACAAAGGTGGAATACCGCTGCAGGTAATTAGGGAACTGAATGCCAAATGCCCACCTTTGCTGGGTCACCAGACAGATGGCTTGGTATGTACAAACAAAAAGATTCTTTTGGTTCTTAAAGCCAACAATTGGTAAGGATCTTACTGAAGTATGAAAAAGACTGATGAACTTCTCAATGTCTAAAGAGACATCTACTAGTGAGAAGTTCATACATCCTACAGATGCAAGTCATTCTCCACCTTACTGAAACAAAGCCCTTAACATTTTGCAGGAACTTTCTTATGAATAAGCCTCAAATTCAAGAACTGAACTTCTACCACATAAGTATAATTTAGACACAATGGTGTTAGAACAGTGCAATATTAAGTTGGAAGTCTAATTTGCAATAATGCATACAGATTTGATTCCATTCAGTTACCATCCAGTATTAACACCTTAGGCCTTATGTAGCTTCTCTCAGGCCTCTCTCACTGAAGATCCTGTCTTACAGTTCAGACCTAGACACTAGTCAGGCAACGTAACCGTCATTATTTTAAAGGCAGTTCTCCTGCCAAGGGGTTACTCTTGCCTACACCCTAGAATATGGCAATCCTGCTTGAGGGTGTGCCCAAGAGTCCACAGGAGATGTCCTAAAGCAGTCTGGAAGGGTGACCCCAGGAAGACTGGAATAAGGAAAGAGAAACAACTCCAAACCTATCCTCTTCATTTGTGCAGTCCCTAAGGATTAAGGTTATCATTGTTACACGAGCAGGCCAGGCAAATCCCTTTCTGCTAATCATAAATTTAACTGTCAGCTTTCAATGTCCCAAAATCATATATGACTTTACACATCCACAGGGGAAGGGGAGGAAATAGGCAAAATACAAACAATAAACAGGATGAGGCTGATGGTTTTACTTCTTATCTGGTTCAGTTTTAGGAGGCTCAGTTGAAACTGGGAGGCTCTGAACATATTCTCTTCACTGTTGGGGCACCACTTAAAAGCTATGAAGAGAGTTCAGATTTTGAAAAGAAGATGACTCTAAACCTACTAAAGCTATGAGAAATATTCTATTTTAATTTTCCAGAATTTGACTCAGGCCCTTAAATAAGGCACAAAGCTGGACAAAGGATCTCCATCTTTCCCCTGGGCTTCAGGAAAGCTTGAACAGATTAAACTGCATTATGCTTCTCTCCGTATTCTTCTTTACTGATTATTTTCTTAACCCACCAAGACATGCAATTAGTTAGACCCTGAGCCATACAATGGAACAAATTTTAATTGACAGAGGAAAGCAAAAAGATTAAAAAAACGATTTTTTTCTTCAGAATGTGTAATAATTTACATTCACGCAAACAGTAATATCTTTCACCTAGAAGACATTCCAGGCTAATACATATCTGTGGTTTATTCTTTGTTTGCAGATATTCAGTGGCTTGTTAAGATCATGATTAGATCATGACACTTTCTAATTCTTTGGATGGTAATTCATCAAATCTCAGAATTGCTACCACCTCCTCTCTGAGACATATGGACTGGCCTACATAGTAAGTGACAAAGAAAGAGCTATTTTGGAACAGCACAGCACTAGGTTTGCACCTAATGCAAATATTTAACAACCTATTTCCTTTTTGCTCTGTTAAACAAGAACAATGACTCTTTTAACTTCTTATTAGAAAGGTATTCAAATCCCTAAAATGCATTTAGTAATCTTTTAAAATCATACTTCTCTGCAATTTGGCCGAGGTGTTCAGTATTATGTTGTGTAACAGTTCTGCCTAGGATTCAGTTCCTCTCTGTAAAAGCATATGGGTGTGAGAAAAGAACATCTATAAAATTTATTGGCTTGTGCTATGATTCTGAAAACTTCTGATGGATTACACTGTGATGTGTCTCAGTCACTCACAGAACATGACACCAGTTTTCTTTTAAATTAAATCTTGAAATCTAATAAAAATCCCTTCCTAGAAAAAAAATTCTCTATTAACAAATATCAAGGCAACTGGCCCTCCCCTCTCACAGCACGGGTCAGCCTTTCTCACTCACTCGCTGTCTTTTGTCTTTATTGGAAAAGGTAAAGAAAAGCATCTCTAGCCTGACTGTTGGAAACAGGGCAAAGAGAGCTCACTACAGCAGAAAAATTGAAAACAAGAACAAAATAGTTCTGAAGTTGTCACCATAGCTTTTCTAAGCATAAGCAAAAATATTTTAATCAGGTCTGATGGCTCAGGAAGTCTAATTTCATTATGTTAAATGGACAACTTTCCTATGTTCCCTGGTTTCTTTTGCCTTATGTTCTCCAACCCAAAACTGCAAAAGAGAATAAGGCACAAGACAGAATCTCTCTGGATATGCATTCTGTTCCCTCCAGTAGCATGCCTGAAAACACTGAAACGTTGTGACACAGTCAGTATCATCAGTAAATGCCAGGAAACCGTGAAGGACATAACACACGCGAAGGCTGAGCTTCTCTCCAGCTTTGTGCAACAGGTGGAGGCACCTTAGTGGCTCAATGCTTTGGCAACCGTGCATGGCCATGAATACTGCCAACCCTGCAATTTCCTCAACATGGAAGGCTTGTCTACACAGGGAAACAACAGTGAAATACACTAGGGCATGGATTTAAACACTAGTATCTCTTCTGGTCTTGTATCTCGTTCATAAAAGCACACAGGAAGTCCTAGTTGCTACTATAGCCAGTGAACACAGGCTTCTAAATACCTTTTTGAGTATGTCTTAATTTACTTTTCATATATTCATACTGCATGTTAAAAGGACTTGTTTAAACCATAAAAAAGTTCCCTCACGATGGAAAAAGTGTGTTTATGCGAGGGCTAGCACAGTTCAGTGTAAGTTCAATAATAAGGAATGCTACCTTTTTTCAAGGCATTGCAGATATTAACAGACAGCAGAAAAGTAATGCTAGTAACAAACTCTGCGTCGTTGTCATAACAACAATCACACTGCAAGACACCAAGAGCTGTCAGGATTTCAAAGCAAGAAAGAAATCAATTAAATCAAGTGTTTCAGGACTACTGAGATGCTTTAACAGACAAGCCTGTTTTGACACAGATCCTCGGAATGGCAAGATTTTGGTTCTCAGTATCTATCCAGGCTAAGTAAACAGAGAGTTCAAACATCATGTGAAAACATGGCAAAAGCTATACACACAGTGACAAAATAATAAAGATCTTTCTCCACTGGTCTGTCTGCACACCAAAGAATGACCTACTGCTAATGCAGACAAGTTTTATGAAAATTATATGGGATACGACCTTTACCGTATTTTCCTCAGCAACACAAACCTTTTCTGCACATCTAGCTATGTCCCAAAATGAGTAATCACTGTGTGAACATGGGGGGGGGGGGGGGAAATATTCTGTGTGTTTTTAATACCAGACATATGAATGTCTTGCCATACTACCAGATGTCTTGCCACCTCCAGAACCTTCATCCATGAATGATGCTATCTTTCCAAGATCGACAGACATGCTGAGAGCATTGCATGCTATTACACTGACTAGAATAATCTGAAGGAACTTCTAAGTGGGAATAATTTAGCACAGCTAAAATAGTCTCAGTAAAAAGGAAGCCCCATTTTGCTTCATATAACATAGAAGTAGTCATACAGCTTACAGAAGTGCATTTTTCAAAGAGGTCTGAACTCATCTGAAAGTGTATGTTTATTCCTGGGAACCAAGTTTCCATATAGGTTTAGGTGCCAAAGAATAGAGATAACGTTGCATTCTATAACATTTGTTGGTAACCAGATATTTGACACCTATAAGGTTTGGAACTCTCACAAAATATCTTAGAGGTTCACTAGCAGATTTTCAATCTTTTGACTCTAAGTTTTTTTAATCCAGGATCTTTCCAGCAGATGCTACTGCAAGAGTGTTAGCAGCATCTGGACGTACAAACACATCTAATTTGCTTGGGTGTTCACAGTTTATATACCCATAGCTGAGGTTTTTTCCATTGCAAAACATTACTGTAGTAATCTACAGTAGAACATATGCAAAGAGCAAAATGCTATCCTTTCTTATTAGAGACTCAGTAAGATGCTGGTCTTGCATGTTTCCAACTTTCCTTCCCTCCGCCGCCCCCGGCTCTGAAAGCTGAATCTAGAAACTTACCACCACTTAAGGATGGCACTGAAAGAGTAATTCACTTTTTTTGCCCTCTGGGAATTAGAATTTTGCAATCAATTTAAAGCCATTCAAAATTTTGTCCTTGGTCCCACTGCAAACACTTTTTTTTTGCAAAAACAGCAAAAAATGTAACTAATGCACATTGCACATTCCATAAAACCATAATAGAATTTGCTGATTTTCAAGATAAAAGTATTTCCTATTACCAGTTTAAGAAGCACAAAAGTTATCTGTGGAACAAGTTGTTGTTAATTGAGGTTACAAACTCAGGGGAATTCCAAGAAAGAAATTTTGTGGGAGTAACTGAAGCAATCCAAAAGATGACAAAAATGGATAAAATCTTTGTGCTTTAGGGCTGTAGCAAACCACTAATATATGGAAGTCTGTCAAAGGTGTGCTTTGTAGGCAGGTTATTCTATAAATTTATGCTCTAGGCTTTATTACAATTTAATGTGAAACATTCAGCTATTTCCAAACAAACATTCATAGCTGTGAATGGCAAATATTAGGCTTCTAGGGAGTCAAGTATCCAACTCCCTAAAACTTCTAAATCGCCATAGTAGTCCTACAAATGTAAACTTCCACAAGCCAACAGTTCAGGTAAACTCACATTACTCCTACTTACCTATTTTGCCTGACCTTACTCACACATTTTCAAATAAATAAGAAGTTGTATATAGTATTTTTAATCAGCAGACAGAAGTGAACCATCAGGTACACCTGAGTAATACCACATGTTGATTGAGACAAACATTTCATTAACAAAATGTGAAAACTGTAATAGTAATCTATTTTCACTCCCAGCTTACAAAGCAGCATTTATTCTAAGTGCACATTAATGTTGTTATCAGTGTATTAATACAGGTACCAATTCAGATCTAGTTATGGTTTGAAAAGGAAAAAAATGAATTTTAAAGTTTTCTTGATTTCACAAAACAAGAACCAAATATGGAGGGTTAATAGGAAATCATTTACCAACTACAGCGCACTATTACTCCTAGTGATAATGATTTTTTAAATTATGGGTCCTTACGGAAAAATATTTTCCATAATAACCAATCAGCTGTTCTAGATTATATTTCATAGCAGCACCTTCCCAAAGTCATTTACCATGGGAAACATTAGAACTCTGTCTGTATTACATTTGAAATAATATTAATACTGTCTCCTTGACGGGGATAAAGAAAGACTTGGGTTTTTTGCTGTGCTCCCCTCCTGCCTCCCCCCGAGAGCTGACACATATATAGATCTTCCACCATCTGAAGTACTTCTGTTATATTATTTATGTTATAACGCATATGGACTCACAGGTCAACAGTAGGGATATGAAGCATAAGGGTCTGTCTATTTACAGAATCACAGAATCACTAGGTTGG